>NW_006921841.1:632781-650429 GCF_000298275.1 Orycteropus afer afer | reverse complement strand
GTGGGTTAGGCACACCTTTGTCTTCAAGGAGACATCTTTGCTCTTCAGCACTTCAAAGAGGTCTTTTGCAGTAGGTTTGCCCAGTGCAGTATGTCATCTGATGTCTTGACTTGTCCTTCCATTGGTGTTGATATTGGAACCAAGTAATATGAAATCTTTAACAACTTCAATCTTTTCTCCATTTACTGTGATGCTGCTTATTGGTCCAGTTGTGAGGATCATAATTTTCTTTATGTTGAGATGTAACCCATACTACAGACAGAAGTCTTTAATCTTTATCAGTAAGTGCTTCAAGTCATCCTCACTTTCGGCAAGCAAAGTTGTGTTGTCTGCATATTGCAGGTTGTTAATGAGTCTTTCTCCGATCCTGATGCCATGTTCTTCTTCATATAGTCCAGATTCCCAGATTATTTGTTCAGCACACAGATTGAATAAATATGGTGAAAGGACACAACCCTGACACACTTCCTTCCTGATTTTAAACCATGAAGTATCCCCTTGTTCTATTCAAACAACAGCCTCCTGGTCTCTGTACAGGTTCCTGATGAGCACAATCAAGTGTTCTGGAATTCCCATTATTCTCTGTTTTATCCATAATTTTTTATGATCCACATAATTGAATGCTTTTGCATAGTCAATAAAACACAAGTAAACATATTTCTAGTATTATTTGCTTTCAGCCATGATATCCCTCATTCCATGTCCTCTTCTGCATCCAGCTTGCAGTTCTGGAAATTCTCTGCCAATATACTGTTGCAACTGTTCTTGAATTATTTTCAGTAAAATTTTACTTATGTGTGATATTAATGATATTGTTTGATAATTTCCACATTCTGTGGTATCACCTTTCTTTGGAATAGGTACAAATATGGATCTTTTCCAGTCAATTGGCCAGGTAGCTATTGTCTAAATTTCTTGGTATAGATAAGTGAGTGCCTCCAGCATGGCATCTGGGGGGTATCCTGTCAATTCCTGGAGCCTTGTTCTTTGCCAATCTTTCAGTGCAGCTTAGATTTCTTCCTTCAATACTCTTGGTTCTTGATCATATGCTACCTCCTGAAATGGGTGAACATTGACAAGCTCTTTTTGGTACAGTGACTCTGTGTGTTCCTCCATCTTCTTTTGATGTTTCCTGCATTATTCAGTATTTTACCCATAGAATCTTTCAGAATTGCAATTCGAGGCTTGAGTTTTTTTTCTTCAGTTCTTTCAGCTTGAGAAATGCCAAGTGTGTTCTTCTCTTTTGGTTTTCTAACTCCAGGTCTTTGCATATTTCATTATAATAACTGACTTTGTCTTCCCAAGCTGCTCTTTGAAATCTTTTGTTCAGTTCTTTTATCTTCTTATTTCTTCTATTTGTTTTAGCTACTCTCCATTCAAGGGTAAGTTTCAGAGTCTTTTCTGATGTCCATTTTTGACTTTTCTTTCTTTCTTATCTTTTTAATAACCTTTTGCTTTCTTCATGGATGATGTTCTTGATGTCATTCCACAATTCCTCTGGTTTTCAGTTGTTTGTGTGCAGTGCATCAGCTGTGGAAGAGGTCATCAGTTGCTCATATACAAGTTGAAGTTGAAGCTGAAGACAATGAAAACAAGTCTATGAGAGCCAAAATATGACTTTGATTATATCCCTGCTGAATTTAGAGAGCATCTAAAGAATAGATTTGATGCACTGAACACCAAAAATAAACTTACAAAACTGAAATAGAGATCCAGAAGTTTCAATCTGTAAATGACAGCAACTACAAAGCAAAAAGAAGGAATAAAAGGTATAATTAACAAAATTTCCAAATGGAGAGGAAGTCAGGACAATATCAATATAGAACAGACTATTTCAAACTTCTTGTTGTTGTTGTTATGTGTCTTCGAGTCGGACCTGACTCATAGCGACCCCTCCTTGGATTTTCCAGACAGTATCACTACAAAAGTAGATTGCCCAATCTTCCTTCCAAGGAGTGACTGGTGGGTTTGAACCTGGTTAGCAGTCAAGTGCCTTAGGCACTATACTACCAGAGCTCCTATTTCAAACTTAGGAAGGTAAAAATTATGGTGTGACCACAAAGAAAATTAATAAGCATTTTAACCAAAATAAGAAAGAAGAAAATCACAAGGATCTGTAAACACAAAGTCAACAACAATGAAGAAAATGTAAAAATCTAAAGAAAAACTGATAACAAAATGAACTCATCACAGAAAGATATTCAGAACAAAGAAACCACCAACACCATAGTAAAAAGCACAAAAGAATGATAGTGGTAAATTCTTACCTATTAGTAATTACTCTGAATATGAATGGATTAAGTGCATCACTCAAGAGAAAGAGAGTGGCAGAATGGCTAAGTAAACAGGACCCATCAATATGCTGCATACAAGAGACTCACTTTAGACACAAAGAGAAAATTAAATTAAAAAATCAAAGGATGGAAAAAATCCATCAATGTAATGACAAACAGAACAGTTCAGGAGTAGCAATATTATTTTTTGATAAAATAGACTTCAAGGCAAAAACTAGCATAAGGAACAAGGAAGAACATTATATAATGATAAAAGGAGCAATCCAGCAAGAGAACATAACCATAATAAATAAATAAATATCTACTCATTGAAAGAGCCCCAAAATACATAAATCAAACATTAACATAATTGCAAGGAGAAATAGACAGTTCTACAATAGTAGTAGGAGACTTTAACACACCATTTTGGATGAAGGACAGAACAACTAGAAAGAAGCTCAATAAAGATACAAAAAAGTTCCCAACAACATAATCAACCAACTTGACCTCATAGACATATACAGAGGACTCCACCCAACAAAAAGACAATACACATTCTTTTCCCATACACATCGAACATTCTCCAGAATACACCATATGTTAGGCCACGAAACAAACTTCAGTAAATTTAAAAATATCACAGTACTACAAAGCATCTTCTGGAATCATGACACTTTAAAATTAGAAATCAATTGGAAGACTGCGGTACATGGGGGCAGGGAATCAAACATATAGAAACTGATTAACAACCTGCTCAAAAACTACTGAGTAACAGAAGAAATAAAATGTGAAATAAAAATATTCCTAGAAGTAAATGAGGATGGAAACACATGTACTAAAACCTTTGAGACATAGTAAAAGCAGTACTTAGATGTCAGTTTACAGAAAGAATTCATACACAAACAAAGAAGAAAGAACCAAAATCAATACCTTAACCCAGCAACTCCTACAATTAGAAAAAGATCAATTAAAAAATCCTACAGTCTTCAGAAGAAAGGAAATAATAAAGATTAGAGCAGAAATAAGTGAAACAGAAAAAAAGCAGTAGAAAGAATAAGACTTGAATTGGTTCTTCAAAAATGCTAACAAAATTGATGGACAACTGGCAAATTTAACTAGGGAAAAGGAAGAGAAGATGCAAACAACACAAATAAGAAGTGAAATGGGCAGTGTCCCAACATGAACCAAACAAAATTAAAAGGATGATGACAAAAACTATGAAGAACTGTTCTCCAACAAATTTGAAAACCTAGAAGAAATGGACTCGTTTCTAGAGACACATAACCTAACTAAACTAATACAGAGTAGGGTAAAAAATTTGAACAGGTCTATAACAAAAGAAGAAATGGAACAGGTCATAAAAACAAAAAAACAAAAGAAACTCCCAATTAAAAAAAAAAAAAATCCTAGCCCCGACAGCTTCACTGGAGAATTCTACCAAACATTCAGGGAAGAGCTGACACCAATCTTATTCAAACTATTCAAGAACTTAGAAAAGGATGGAACAATCCATAATTCATTTTATGAAGCAACCATAACCCTGACACAAACCCAGGCAAAGATAACACTTGTTGTTGTTGTTGTTATGTGCCGTCGAGTCGGCCCCGACTCATAGCAACCCCTCCTTGGGTTTCCGAGGCAGTATCACTACAGAAGTAGGATTGCCCAACCTTCCTTCCAAGGAGTGGCTGGTGTGTTTGAACCACCAGCCTTCTGGTTAGCAGTCAAGTGCTTTAGCCACTATGCTACCAGAGCTCCTAAAGATAACACTATAAAAACAAAATTAAAGACGAATATCCCTCATGAATAAAGACACAAAAATCTTGAACAAAATCCTAGCCAATGGAATTGAAAACTACTATAGTAAAAAAAAAAAAAAAAACAGTACATCATGACTAAGTGGGATACATACAAAGTATGCAAAGATGGTTCAACATTAGAAAAAAATCAACGTAATTCACTAAATAAATCAAAGGGAAGAACCACATAATCATATCAATCAATGCAGAAAAGGCCTTTGATAAAATCCAACTCCCATTTCTTATAGAAAGTCTCAGAAAACTGGAATAGAAGGGAAATTCCTCAACATAATAAAAGGCATATATGCAAAACCAGTGGCCAACATTATTCTCAATGTAGAGAGACAGAAAGCATTCCCCTTGCTTATGGGAACCAGACAAGGATGCCCTATAGCATCACTCCTATTCTGCATTGTATTGGAAGTCCTAGGCAGAGCAATAAGGCAAGAAAGAGAAATAAAAGGCATCCAAATTGGCAAAGAAGAAGTAAACTATCTCAATTTTCAGATATTATACTATACATAGAAAACCCCAGAGACTCAGCAAGGAAACTACTAGAACTAATTAAAAGATTCCGGAAAGTGCAAGGTATAAGATCAACATACAAAAGTCCTCTACATCAACAAAGAGATCTCTGAAAAGGAAATAAGGGAAACAATACAACGCACAATAGCTACCAAAAAGGAAAAGTACTTAGGAATAAATCTTACCAGGGACAAAAGGACCTATACAGAGAAAATTACAAAACACTCCTACAAGAAACTATGAGACCTAGATAAACATACATACATAAACACAGCATTCCTCATGGATAGGAAGACTGAATATTGTGAAAATGTCAGTATGATTCAACACAATCTACAATTCAGGTCCAGGTTCCATTCAATATTCTCTAAGGCCATAGAACAACCAATTGTGAATTTTATATGGAAAAGAAAGAGATCTCAGTTAAGCAAAGCACTACTGAAGAAGAAGAGCAAAGTAGGAGATCTCACCCTTCCTGATCTCAAAACCTACTATACAGCCATGGTAGTCAAAAAAGCTTGGTATTGGTACAATGACAGACACATAAACTAATGGAACATAATTAAGAACCCAGAAATAGATCCATCCACCTATGAATAGCTGACCTTTGACAGAGGGCAGAATCCATTAGAGAAAAGACAATCTCTTTAACAAATGGATTTGGTAAAACTGGATATCCATTTGCAGAAAAATGAAACAACATCCATACCTCACACCATATATAAAAATGAACTCAAAATGCATCTGAAGACCTAAATTTAAAACCTAAAATCATAGAGATCATCAAAAAGATAATAATAATAGGGTCAAACTTAGAGCAAATTGATGGAGTATGTAGACTATCAAACATAACCAAAAATGCACAAACAGCAGAAGACAAACTAGATGACTGGGACCTTCTGAAAATTAAATTCTTGTGCACATCAAAGACTTCTCTAAAAAAATAAAAAGATTAGAAATAAATATTTGACAATGACTTATCCAACAAGGGATTTATCTCTAAAAATTATAGAAAACTTCAACACCTAAACATCAAAAAGACAACCCAGTTAAAAAATGGGCAAAGGACATGAGCAGATACTTCAACAAAGAATATATTCAGGCAACCAACAAACACATGAAGAAATGCTCACAATTATTAGCCATTAGAGAGATGCAAATCAAAACAACGAGATATCATTTCACCCCAGCAATAAGAGCAAAGTTCAAAAAGGCAGAAAACAACAAATGCTGGAGAGGGTGTCGAGAGATTGGAACTCTCGTCCACTGCTGGTGGGACTGTAAAATGGTGCAGTCACTGGGGAAAATGGTATAGCGCGTCCTCAGAAAGTTGGAAATAGAAATACCATTTGATCTAGCAGTCCCACTGTTGTTGATATGTGCCATCGATTTGGACCCGACTCATAGCGACCCCTCCTTGGGTTTCCAAGGTGGTATTTCTATGGAAATAGATTGCCCAACCTTCCTTCTGAGGAGTGGCTGGTGGGTTTGAACTGCCAGCCTTCTGATTAGCAGTCAAATGCCTTAGGCACTACACCACTAGCGTGCCTTTAAAATATGTAAGGGGAGGGTAAAAAGATCTGTATGAGGGTGAAGTTTCTACATGACACTTTAAGGGATAAAATATTAATTCTCAGTAGATTGTGAACAGTTTAGTGTTTAAATTGTAATCCTTACAGTAACTTCAAAAAAGAATACACAAAAAGATATAGTCAAAATAGAAAATGTATACTAAAAAATACTCAAAAAACCCAAAATAAGTGATAAAATGGGAAACAGAGGAACAATTAAATAGAGAGAACAAGCAGAAAACAAATAATAAAACGGTAGGCTTAAATCCAAACATGGCAATAATTACATTATATATCAACAGGGTAAACTCACCAATTAAAAGACAGAGACTGTTGTTGTTGTTAGAGTCCATCAAATTGTCTCCAACTCATAGCGACCTTTTGCACAACAGAACGAAACACTGCCCCCTCCTGTGCTAGCCTCATGAACCCGATGATGGCCTCAGGTATAGCCCATCGTTGCAGCCACTGTGTCAATCCATCTTGTTGAGGGCCTTCCCCTCTTTCATTGACCCTGCACTTTACCAAGCATGATATGACTTTATAATATAAAAGAAAAAGAAGAACAAGATCCCACTCAATGCTTTCCAAAAAAAAAAGAAAGAAAAGGGGAGAAAATAATATATAATGACATAAGTAATTGAAAATTAAAATATTAAGACTTAACATGTAAACACTAATTAAAAGAAAGTTTAAGTCTATCACTATAAGATGGAATAGATTTCAGAGTAAGGAAAATTACCAGAAATAAAGAGACATATTACCATAACAATAAAAGGGTAAATGAAGAAAGAAGACATAACAATCTTAAATGTGCATGCATCTTAAAACACAGCCTCTAAATATATGAAGCCAAAACTGATAGAACTGAAAAAAAAAAAAAATAGACAAATCCATAATTACAGAGAACACACGGCAACCCCATGTGTTATAGAGCTGAACTGCTCCATAAGGTTTTCCTGGATTTATACTAAAATTCATAGACTTGTGCACATACACACACAAGATCAATTTTACTATTGATAAGTTTAATTGTGGCAGCTACAGCTCTCTGGGAGCTCTGATAGCATAGTGGCTAAGGCACTTGACTGCTAACCAGAAGGCTGGCGGTTCAAACCCACCAGCCACTCCTCGGAAGGAAGATGGGGCAATCTCCTTCCGTAGTGATACTGCCTCGGAAACCCAAGGAGGGGTCGCTATGAGTCGGGTCCGACTCGATGGCACATAACAACAACAACAACACAGCTCTCTATCAAATGGATCACAAAAACTGAAGATAGATAGATAATAGGTAGGTAGGTAAGTAAATTAGATAAAGTAACAAATGGAGAGAAATGTATACCATTGGTGAATGTGAGTAAAGGGCACATATAAATTCTTTGTACTATTTTTGCAACTTCTGTGAAAATTTGAAATTTATAAAGTTACCCAAAATTACTAAAAATGCATTCCCAACAAAATATGTTCTAAAAATACTTACCAGAATATAATGTGGCATACTATATGATGATATTTCATTTGCCATACTCAATGATTTCTCTCTTACATTTAAGCCTGAGAGGAACCATACAATGAAACTGGAATGGCAAAATAGTTTTCATCTTGTGTGCCAACTTCCAACTATTGTTTGTGGGAACCAGGAGCACTGAGCTGAGGAGTCTCAAGCCAAGGACTCCAGGCTCACTGAGGAAGAGTTCTGGTATTGATTAACGATGAATACCATGGGTGCAGAATAGATTTCCAGCAGGATGTATGCCAAGAATTTCCTTACACAACTTGTATCATCCTCTTATGGCTTGCCATAATCCAAATCACTACTCAAACAAATGAAATCTTTATTAACTAATATACATGTTCTTTAACCAATCAACATAGACCTACATATTTCTTTTACAAATAGCTTATAATGCTGCTTTTTCTTATAATCTTGTACTGTTACTAACTTTTAGGTGTCCTCCCCCCTCTTTTTCTACTTTCTTCATTGAAATAAAACATTTGACTGCTAACCAGAAGGCTGGTGGTTCAAACCCACCAGCCACTCCTCAGAAGGAAGGCTGGGCAATCTACTTCCATAGTGATACAGCCTCAGAAATCCAAGGAGGGGTCACTATGAGTTGCATCCAACTCAACGGCAGTGAGTTTGGTTTTTGTTTTTGAGATGATTGAAATAGTATAAACTCTTTCCTCACCTCCAATCTTTACATACTACAATTCACCCTCCATCCAGTGATGTCTTAAAGCACAGATTTTAAAAAAAGAAAATAAACTGTGGTGGTTAAGTTTGTGTGTCACCTTGGCTGGGCCTGGTTGAGTGTCTGAGCAGCTGAACGTAATTATTCCCCACGGTGAGATTGGTAATTAATTCCAATGGTGGAATCTACTGAAGCAGCTGAGTAGCTGCTTTGGGTATGTGGTCTGCTTTGGGAATGGTCTCTAGCTTATGGCACACTTGAACCCTGCTTGTAGCTAAGTCATTGTTCGGCAGCCTGCCATTCTCTGCCAATCTTGGGACTTTTAATGGCCGGTTGTGTAATTTGGTAATATCGGGACTGTGCTTTATTACTTGTCAACTTTGGGCTTGTCAGCCAGCAGCTGAGTGAAGAAAAGCCTCCACTTCAATGTGCTGGGAACAGGAGGCAGAGCTGAAGCCCGAGATTGAGAGGCTTTCACCCATCCTCTAGAGCCTGGCACTTTGAACTCAGACTTAAAGCCTCCAAAATTGTAAAAGAATAAACTCCTGTTTGTTAAGGCCATCCCATTTATGATATATTCCTCAGAGTGGCTCTAGGTAACCAGAACACAAATTCACTGCCATGGAGTCAATTCCAACTCATAGAGGCCCCCTTTGGGTTTCTGAGGCAGTATATTTTTATAGAAGTAGACTGCCCAGTCTTCCTTCTGCAGAGTGGCTGGTGGATTTGAACTGCCAACCTTCTGGTTAGCAGTCAAATGCCTTAGGAATGACACCACCAGAGCTCCTTAAAGCACAGATTAGATCATACTTATTGACTGTCTGCAAAGCATAGGAGACAAATGCTATGAGAATTAAATTTCAGCCTTTGAAAATTCAGGTCCATCAAACTCAATGGACATACATTGTTCCATATCCCACTGGCGAGCAGCGACTGGGATCTTAAAAGCTTGCAAGTGGCCATCTAGATGCAATAATGGGTCTCTCCTCATCCAGAGCAAAGAAGAATGAAGAAAACCAAAGATGCATGGAAACAATTAGTCCAAGGGACTGGTACCATATGATCTTCAGCCTATATGACTATGAGACTAGAAGAACTAGATGGAGGCCAGCTAACACTGTCAACCACTCAGAGGGGGATATATGTATGAGATCCTGGATACAGTGGAATAACAATGTGGAACAAAACTCAAAATCAAAAAAGGGGGGGGGGTGTCCAAGTTTGCTGGTCTGATAGAGCCTGGTGGAACCTCTGAGGCTATGGCTTCTAGCTGCCCTTCAGGTCTGGAATTGAACCTACTTCTGTGGCTTTCAGCAAAACAAAAGACAGGCATATGAGGTGAACATTTACACTAGGTAGATACACTTCTTGGAGACATCAATCATGTGAGAATAGAAGGGCTGTGTATACCCAGGGAGATATCTCAGGAGGCAGGAGTGCATGGAAGAGAAGGACACAGGGAGGAGGTAGGTATGGGGAGGAAGGGGCAGGAGAGCTGTTTCATTGTGGGAGCTTGCAGTCAATGGCATGGGACAAAGTATATGCGAAATGCTGTATGGAAGATGAATTTGCTCTGTAAACTTTCACCCAAATCACAATAAAATTAAAAAAAAAAAAAAACAGGTCCAGAGGAAGAGACATATATGTAAAAAAAACTTACTATAATACATTGAAAACTCCTACAACAGTTTCTTTATGTATAAAATAGGAATAATAATAGAACTTACTTCCCAAAGTATGGAGTTACAGCCCAGTAATAGTATCTGGCACATGGTAAACATGCAATAAACAGTATCCATTAATATACTTACCCATCAACTTCCTAGTACAATGCTATGAATTATATTATTCTAATTTACAAGGGTTGCACCTTTAAATCACTTTTTCAAACCATCTGATGAGTCAGGGAATCTTGAACAGAGCCAAACCCTGAAGTCTGTTTACCTAGATCTCCCATAAGGAATAATGATCCCCCAAATAAAATAAACTGTGTCCTTTTATTATCTATTTAAAATATCCTTTTACAGGTGTTTCCATCATGAATTTCATCAGAAGATGATCCCCATTTTGTTCTCAATTATACAGTTTCGGTTTATACAGAGGAGCTCAATGCTATAATTCTTACATTCTATTTCACTTTACTATGCTCTGTAATTCTTGACACTGCTCACAGTTCATGTTTTTTTTTCCTCTTCCAATAGTTATAAATATCTATTGCCATAAAATGAAATTTCTTTAACAGAATGAATTATGAATATATCAAAAATATTAACTAAAATTGAAGGGCAGACTGAGAAATAAAAACCAAAACTCCTAACAATCTAAGGATTTGAAAAATAAAATGACACTATGATTTTCTGAATCTGAAAGACAATGTCTCGAGGTGTAGGAATCAAAAGCTATCACCTATTTCTAAACATGTCCAAAAAATAGGCTCTCTTCATGCTTCCAGAATAAGCACAAAATAGTGTTGTTGTTGTTTTGTTTTGTTTTAATTTCACAGTGTAGATTTTCATATGTGCCCCAGAATAATTTACAAAATAAATAAGCTATTCTTATAAACAGGACTTATACAATTATTGCAGTGCAATATATGGAAATAACAGAATGCAAAGACTTGTATCACAGGTTGTTAATAAGTCTTCCTCCAATGCTAATATCACATTCTTCTTTAGATAGTCCAGCTTCTCAGATTATTTGCTAGCATACAGATTGAATAAGAATGGTGAAAGGGTACAACCCTGACACACACCTTCCCTGATAGTAAACCATGTAGTATCCCCTTGCCCTGTTCAAATGACTGCCTCTTGGTCTACGTACAGGTTACTCATGAGCACAATTAAGTGTTCTAGAATTCTCATTCCTCACAACGTTATCCAAAATTTGTTGTGATACATAGTCAAATGTCTCTGCATAGTCAATAAAACACAGGTAAACATCTTTCACTGGTATTCCCTGCTTTCAGCCAAGATCCATCTGACATCAAGGATATCCCTGATTCCACATCCTCTTCTGAATCTGGTTTGAGTTTCTGGCAGTTCCCTGTCAAAATACAGATGCAATTGTTTTTTTAATTCTCTTCAGCAAAAATTTACTTGTGTGTGATATTAATGATATTATTCGATAACTTCTGCATTCTGTTGGATCACTTTCTTTGGAATGTACACAAATATAGATCTCTTCCAATGGGTGGACCAATTTTCTTGGTACAAATAAATGACCACCTCCAGCATCCATTTGCTAAAACATCTCAATGGGTATTCTATCAATTCCCAGAGCTTGTTTTTCACCAATTTCTTCAGTGCAGCTTGGACTTCTTCCTTCAATATCATCAGTTCTTGATCATATGCTAGCTCCTGAAATGGTTGAATGTTGACCAATTCTTTTGGTACAGTGACTCTGTGTATTCCTTCCATCTTCTTTTGCTGCTTCCTGAATGGCTCAATATTTTGCCCATAGAATCCTTCAATATTCAAGTCAAGGCTTGAATTTTCTCCCCATCAAATTGGATGGGGGATAAACAACAATTTTCTGTCTTATATTATTAGAATTATATTATTCTAATTTACAAGGGTTGCACCTTTAAATCACTTTTTCAAACCATCTGATGAGTCAGGGAATCTTGAACAGAGCCAAACCCTGAAGTCTGTTTACCTAGATCTCCCATAAGGGATAATGATCCCCCAAATACAATAAACTGTGTCCTTTTATTATCTATTTAAAATATCCTCTGTCTTAGCTTTACAACTTTTCTGTAAATCTAAAATTATTTCAAAATAACAAGGTTATTTTTCTCAAAAATGCCATTCAGTTATGAGTCTCGAGTTTACTGAATAATTCAGACAACTGCAAATATAAACTAATTTCAGTCTTCACATAAGACTTGGAGCTGGAAGACCAAGATGTGAACCTCCTCTGCTGTGTTCCTCTAGACTCTCATCAACTCTCATTTCTGCTCTTTTCTCCACTATTGCTCCATTTTTCTCTCTGAAGACTAGCTTACTCTGTGAAGTTCTTAGCTTCATTTGTCTACATCAGGGGCCTACAGGTGACTCTGCTTTGTCCTGGGGCAATACTGTCCCAACTCCACAGTACTTTTGATTTACAATTCCAGTTTCATTTCTATTTAAATACACTTCTGTGCCTTTTAGTGCAACTTCTTAAGAAAAAGAATCAGTTTTGCTCAGCTCAGCCCAACCAGTGATTGATTTGCCTTAAGTTTGGTGATGCTCTTTCAGTGAAATATAATCTCTATGTACAAGCATAACTACATAGACTTACCTAATATGATGTAAAATGTATGATGGATGTAAAATAATCCTGCTGTTGCTCTTAAGTGCCATCAAGTCAGTTCCAACTCTCAGTGATCCTATGTACAACAGAATGAAACACTGCCTGGTCCTGAGCCATCCTCACTACCTTTGCTATGCTTCAGCCCATCATTGCAGCCACTGTGTCAATCCATATCATTGAGGATCTTCTCCTTTATCACTGACCCCCTACTTTAACAAGTGTGATATCCTTCTCTAGGGACTGGTCCCCTCTGACATGACCAAAATATGTGAGATGAAGTCTTGCCATCCTCACTTCTACAAAGCATTCTGGCTGAGTGTCTTCCAAGACTGATTTGTTCATTCTTCTGAAAGTCAATGGTATTTTCCATATTCTTTACCAATACCACAAGTTCAAATGCATCGATTCTTCTTCAATCTTCCTTATTCATTATCCAGCTTTCATATGCATATGAGGCTATTAAAAATACCATGGCTTATTACTTACCAAAAAGAGATGGGTGGAACCCCCAAGACTATGGCCCTGGATTACTCTTTGGGCCTAGAAATAGATTCACTTCCATGGATTGGCTCTCAACCCAACAGTAGAAAGACCTACATGCAGAACACTTACCTGCCTGCTCTAGGGACATGCATCCCTTGGATCAATCAATCATGAGATGCCAGAGGGGTAGCATTCATATAGAGGGAAAGCTGGACAGGCAGGAATGAATTGAGAAGGAAGGCACAGGTAGGGGGTGGTCACAAAGATGAGAGAGGAGGAGAGTTTTTATGGTTGGAGACAGTAATCAGAGCCGTGAAATCAGATGTGCATGAACTGTTGAATGTAAAACATGTTTGCTTTGTAAATTTGCACTCAAAGCACAATTAAAAAAAAAAAAAAAGGCTTGGGTCAGGTGTACCTTAGTCTTCAAAGTGACATCTTTGCTCCTTAACACTTCAAAGTTGTCTTTTGCAGAAGATTTGCGCAGTGCAATAAGTCATCTGATTTCCTGACCTCTGCTTTCATGGGTGTTTATTGTGGATCCAAGTAAAATGAAATCCTTGACAACTTCAATCTTTGCTCCATTTATCATGATGTTACTTATTGGTCCAGTTGTCAGGATGTCTTAATCTGGAAGCTCCTCTGCAATCTGTCCACCATGGATAAACTGCTGGTATTTGAAATATCAGTGGCACAGGTTTCAGCATCACAGCAACACACAAGCCACCACAATATGACAAACCAACAGACAAGTGGTAGAAAGTAATAGTAGAAATCTAAATTATTTTCAAAGTCTTTATATAATCATAGATACTTGTACCAAAATGAAGGGGAGAAAAAAAAATCTTATCTTTTTTCATACTGTCTCCATCAGAAGGATTTTTTAAAAGTTAAAAAGGTCCCTCTCATAAAGGGACAATAGTATGGTTGAGAAAGAAGAGTCTGTATTATTTAAGTTACATCTAAGATGATGGAATTACATAGGCATAGTGCCTAAGGCATTTGATTGCCAACCAGAAGGTTCATGGTTCAAACCCACTGGCTGCTCCACAGAAGGAAGATGGGGCAATCTACTTCCGTGAAGATTTACCACTCAGAAACCCAATGAGGTTGGAATCCACTTGATGGCAGTCAGGTTTGTTTCTTTTGTTTGTTTTTTTTTGTTTGTTTGTTTTTGTTTTTCATTAATTTACTAATAATCAATTTAAACTGTCATAATTTTATCCTACTTATTGAGCCAAAACTTACTTTCCTGATATATTCACACATGGGTACAAGTTATATCCTCTAGATTTATATAGAGAAAATGGATATAACCATCCTTTAGGTTTTCAGATACCTACTGGTGTACTAAGTCATTTGACTACTAACCAGAAGGCTGGCGGTAACCTACCAGACACTCCTCAGAAGGAAGATTGGGCAATCGACTTCCATAGAGATACTGCCTCAGAAACCCAAGGAGGGGTCCCTATGAGTCAGAAATGACTCGTCGGCAGTGAGTTTGGTTTTTTTTTTTTATTATTATGATTACACGTGCTCAAGAATATATTCTGCAGCATTATGTATGACAAGAAAATTCAGAAAACAATTTAAATATCTATCAACTGAGGAATTGGTTAAGATGAATAAATTGGGGTTCATCTATACAATGGTGTTTGTATGACTGTATAGTGTTTGTATGACATTATACAATGGTGTGGGAGCTCTGGTAGCGTAGTGGCTAAGGCACTTGACTGCTAACTAGAAGGCTGGCAGTTCAAACCCACCAGCCACTCCTCAGAAGGAAGATGGGGCAATCTACTTCTGTAGTGATACTGCCTCGGAAACTCACTATGAGTCGGGTCTGACTCGATGGCACATAACAACAAAAATAACATACAATGGTGTTTGTATGGTGACTGCCAATGCTCCCCAAATATTCCATATATTCCCTCACATTCACCATCTTCCTTTGCAGTGAGATTAGGAGTAGATGACTAGTTCAGGCCAGTGGACTGTGATGGAATATGACCTGTATTACTTCTAGTCCAGGACAGTTAAAAGCTGACAGTCCCAACACTGTCTCTCTTGCTTCCCCTTTGGCAGTAACCATCATGTCATGTGCTGAGATGATGGAGTCACAAAATTCTTCCATTATCACAACAAGAAGAGTTGCCCTGAAAGTTGCCAGACTGTCATGCAACTTAATGAGCAAGAAATAAACCTCTGAGGGGCTCCTGTTGTTGGCTGCTGTTGAGTCAGCTCTGACTCATAGCGACCCTATGAGTAACAGAACAAAATATTGCTCAGTCCTGTGCCATCCTCACAACAATGTTTGAGCCCATGTTGCAGTCATTTGGTCAATCCACCTCCTTAGAGCCTTTCTCTGTGTCATTGATCTTCTGTTTTACCAATCATGCTGTCTTTCTCCAGGGACTCCTGGTAGCAACTCCAAAGTACATGACATGAAGCCTCACCATCCTCACTTCTAAAAAACATTCTGGCTTACTTCTTACAAGACAGACTTGTTTGTTCTTCTGGCAGTCTATGCTCTATTCAATATTATTCACTAAAACCATAATTCAAATGTACCCGTTCTTCTTCAGACTTTCTTTTTCATCGTCCATCTTTTACACAAATACAAGGCAACAGAAAATACCATGGCTTGGATCATGTACTTTAGTCCTCAAAGTGACATTTTTGCTTCATAAGATTAAGACACTGAAATTTCAAGGTTAGTTTGACTGCAATGTATAGCCTATCATATTCTGACTGATTCAAATAGAATATTAGAAAAGTATTTTTAAAAGAATAAGCTCTATCAACATCGATATGTAGTAATATACATAAAATATGTTAGGAGGAAAAGTAAGATGTAGAATTCAAATGCTTCTATTTGTGCAAGCAAAGAAGTGTGTGTGCATGTGTGTTTCTACAAACTGAATGGCGAGAACTTCTGGTAAGATGGCGGAAAAGGGAGAAAGACTGCACAGACCCTCTTCAACGAAGAAAAGGAGAACCAATTAACACAGACACAGAAGATAATCCTGGACCTCTGAGCCTTGAAGGGAAGGATATAGAAGTGGACTAAACCCCAACTAGCAGAAGAATTTGCATGAAAACACCAAAAAGGAGACATACGGAGCTGCGGTCTGGCAGTGATCCTGAGCGAGCCTGATGGCATGGCACAGACAGCTTGAAGAGCGCCGAGTGATGGTAGGACCTAAGAATTAACCTAAAAATCAGCACTGCTAGCCAGGGACTGCACGGAGAACTGCTCTGGCGGCTGGGGAATGAAAGGCGAAGCACCGACGAAAAGAAAGGTTGGCTGAGCTGTGGACTTTTGCCTATCCAGAGAGTGCCACCATTTTGAATGTTTACAACTGGCTTGACCATTTTGGATATTTAAAGAGACAGCACTCTTGCAGATTCCAGAGGCTTAAGAACAGGTTGTGCTTGCTAGTAACCCCAAGGACACTCCAGAACTGGACAACTGAAAAGGTGCGACATTTCCCTTGTTACTCTTATACTCCACACCTGCTTGGTGAATGGAGGTGCAGCCATCCCCCAACTCCCACCCGCCTTCTGGGCCCACAAGAACTCCATCCCAGTCTGTGTGCTCAGGTGGAGCCTGGGTGCCCTGCCCTCCCCTCCCCTGATTTATTTTTATTTTTATTTTTATTTATTTTTTCTTTCTTTTTCTGGTTTTTAGTTTCCTTGTTTTTGTCTGTTTTAAAACTACTATTATTATTAATACTTTTGTCCTTTTTACTATTTTTTTTTAAACGTTCCCTCCCAGGTCCTAGTTTTCAGCTCTTTTTCTTTTCCCTGTTCCTGGTTGCAAATTTTTTTTTCCTTTTTTTTTCTTTTTCTATTCTCATAGTTAACCTCATTCCTTGTTTTTCTTTTTGCATTTATCCCATTTTTTTCTTCATTATTCCCCTTCTCTGCCTTTTTTCTCTTATTACCCTATCCCCAGATATTGCAGGTTTTCTTAGGTTATTCTTTCTTTGTGGTTTTTTTTTTCTTCTTTTTTCCTTTTTTTCTTTTTTTGGTTACTGTTCCTGTGTGCATACATCATGTATTTTTTTTGTCCATGTGCTTTTAGCTTTTTGATGGTTATTCAATTGTAATTTTTGGCTAATTGAGTGGGAGACAGCAACAGTCCCCCATAAGACACAATTACACCCACACCTCCTGCAACTTCACTTACTGAGCAAGAGCCATCACCTCTTTCTCCATCAATGGGCCAACAATAAAAAACCATCAAGAAGAGCCTGGATCACTCTTGGCTGCTCTTCACAAACAGTTAACACAGATCTAAATACAACAATGCCATTGAAGTCTTGGGGACAACAGACCATCACAGTCCACAAAAAGAAGCAAGATAAAGTGGTAGAAACAAGGGAGCAGGATACAGACCCAGACCACATCACTGAGGAAGAAGCAGCACTGGACTCTCTGATAAGAAATTCAAAAGAATTATATTTAGGTATCTTCAAAGGACTGATAGACAGACCAAAGAAAACACAG
>NW_006921841.1:608617-627202 GCF_000298275.1 Orycteropus afer afer | reverse complement strand
ATCACCCCGAGGAATGGTTCCATATTGTGGACTCAGTGTTGGTCTCTGCTGTTGGCAGATTGGGCACTCAGCAGTGGCAGTAGCCAAATCAGCCTTAGTAAGTAGGAGTCCATGTTGCTGAGCCCACACATAACCTCCACCCCTGCCACCATGGCACTTTGTTCATGGGTCCATTGAACAATGACAGCAGTAGCTGGGGAAAAAGGATGGCTGGTTTCCACTGAACATGTCACTTTATCCACCTGATTGTTAAAGTCCTCCTCTGTCGAGGTCACCTTTTGGTGGGCATTCACATGAGACACAAATACCTTTACTCCTTTGGCCCATTCAGAGAGATCTATCCACATACTTCTTCCACATACATCCTTATCACCAATCTTCCAATCATGCTCCTTCCAAGTCCCAGACCATCCAGCTAAGCCATTAGCCACAGACCATGAATCCATATATAATCACACATCTGGCCATTTCTTATTCCATGCAAAGTGAACAGCCATATGCACGACTCGGAGTTCTGCCCATTGGGAGGATTTCCCTTCACCACTGTCCTTTTAAGGAAGTCCCAGAAAGGGACTGGAGTGCCACTGCTGTCCACTTTCGAGTGGTGCTATTTCATGTATTAATGTTGCCACCTCACGCCATGGATTAGCAGGGCCCTCTTTACTAACAGACGCAGGGTCACTAGTGTCTTTAAGATTAATCGAACTGGAAAACCAATTTAAGAAGCCTATCCTTATGATTTTGTCTCTCTAGAACCACTCTCAGTACCAAATGTGTTAGACTGGGTTCTCTAGAGAAACAAAAAACAGTAAAGTTTATATATATGTATATATAGAGAGAAATTTATCTTAGGAAAATGGCTCACACACTTATAGAAGCTGGCAAGTCCAAAGTTCCTGAATCAAATGTCAAGCTGGAGGCTTTTCCTGGCTCTTGCAACTGCAGGGACTGAGAAGCTCAAGGCTGGCAGGCAATACACTGGCTGTTGACTCCAATGAATAATGAATCCAAGATCTCCAGGCCGAGTGGTGGACTGTTCACTCACGGACAGCTGTAGGCAACACAACAGAATCCCAATCCACAGAAGAAAGTCTCTCTTCCCAGGATGTCCTTGGATATACTGGAAGCAGGCCACACCCCTAAGGAAACTCCCTTTCAACAGATTGGCCACTCAGAACATAGTCATCTGACCCCATCATGGGAACAACCACACCACAACAGCTCAAACTACACAGAACTATGGTCCAGCCAAGTTGACACACAGCTCCAACTATCACACTATCTATGGAGATTTTACTGATATATTGCTCTATATTTTCTGGTTGTGTGTGTGTGTGTATATATATGTATATTTATATATCAGTGTATCAATGATATATGCAATGACGTGGAGGTGTGAGTAGTTTGCTCTGGCACAGAAGAACATTTTAACACTGGGTTTAGAATTGCTAGCTCATGATGATAATAAAAAAAAGACTGACTTTTATTCTGTTTTGTTATTGTTCTAAAATTCTCTGTAGATAACATACCCTCTATTGCCTGCATCCAAAGTAGACCACTCCTACCTCTTCCCCAGCTTGGTACATCACTATAGTAGATGACAGATAAAAAGATAGACAGATACACTGATTTACCTCATTGTTTTTTAACCATCACAGAGTATTTTACTATACAAATGTATTATAAAATAATTGCCTATTGTTTGGGTTACCTAGTGCCACTCTAACAGAAACTACCACAAATGGGATGGCCTTAACACAGGAATTTATTCTTTTACAGTTCAGAAAGCTAGAAGTCCAAGTTCAAAGTGCCAGGCTCTAGGGGCTGGGTGAAAGCCCCTCAGCCTTGGACTTCAGCTCTGCCTCCAGCTCCCAGCCACTGAAGCTAGAGGTGTTTCTTCACTCAGACAGCTCCTGGGCACTAAGGCTGAGAAGCCCAAGGTTGACAAGTAAAAAGGCACAGTCCCGATATTACCAAACCACATGGCAGGTCATTAATTTAAGTCTATTGTAAGTCTCAAGGTTGGCAGAGCATGACAGGCTGCTGAACAACGACACGGCTACATGCAGGGTTCGAATATGCCATAAGCTAGAGACCATTCCCCAAGGCTTCTCCTTATATAGAGGAAGCAGACCACATCCCTAAGACAGCTACTCAGCTGCTCATAATATATTCCACCATGGAGTTGATTACCAGTCTTATCATGGGGAATACTACATCCAGATGCCTAGCCACTCAACCAGGCCTAGCCAAGTTGACACACAAACTTAACCACCACAAATAGCATACTCAGGTTGGTTAAAATTGGATTATATGTCCATCCTATAGGAGCTCTGGTGGCACAGTGCCTAAGGCACTTGACTGCTAACCAGAAGGCTGGCGGTTCAAACCTACCAGCCACTCCTTGGGAGGAAGATGGGGCAATCTACTTCCGTAGTGATACTGCCTCGGACACCCAAGGAGGGGTTGCTATGAGTCAGGTCTGACTCAAGAGCACATAACAACAATAACAACAACAATCCCTCTTGTTAGAATGTAAGCTCTTTAAGAGCTAGGACTATGCCTCTCTTACCCACCACTACACTTCTACCATTTATCCCAGTGCCTGACACAAGGAAAGAACTCAATTTTTCTCCCAAATAAATAAATTTGGTGAAGCACCAAAAATTGAAGGATAATGAATTTGGTTTTAGACAAGGTGAATGAGAAATAATGACAAAACTTAGAAAATTTGTAGTAGGCAGTTGGAAATATGGAGAAATGATGATGAATAAAGTCCAGTGTTTCATGAGAATAATTTCTGTAAATATATATCCATATATCAAAAATGTCATTTGCTTCCTTAAATGAAGACTGATTTCCACCAAGTTGTTGTTAGTTGTTAATACTGGGGGTATAAAAATCCAAGTCCATTCAGGAAATCTCTACCATCTACATACTTTGCAACAAGCTCAGACCAATGGAGAATGCCAACCATGGGCAAAAAGGAGAAGAAAATATTGCATATGGAAACCTGAGGTATTTTCAGTTTTATTTACACACGTCGTTCACCTCAGAAACTGAAGTCATGTTTACAGATTCATACAAGGCCTGTTATGGGTACATTTTCTACCATCCTTTCCCTTGGTAAACAGCTTTTACAGACACTAAAAACACAGACACAGAAGATTTTCTTTCTGAGAAGAGCCCAATATTCTGTCTTTTTTAACATCTTTTTCTCCTCCACACCCACTCCATACTAAACACAAAGATTCTGCTGTTTTGGGTTATTCTAAGCTTGAGGAGTACTTTCTTCTCAAGAGAGTAGTCTAAAAAGTATTTCTGTATTTTCCTTCCTGAGGTGTGTGCTGGGGAATGGGAAAAAAAAAAAGGTGGGGAGGAACTACCACAGTTCACTCCCATCAAAACAGTCCATCATTTTTCTTACGTATTTTTCTTCATAATATTTAACAGAACGATGAGTGCCTAGAGTCATAGAACTTTCAGGTATGTCAGTTCTTTAATAAAGAAAAGTGAGAATCGCATTTTCAAAACCCAATTTTGGTTGTAAAATGTAGATATTTGGCTAATATTTTTTAATATCAAATGTCCAAACTTATAGGAAAAATGATGGAGAGCAGGAAAAGCACAAGAGAAAGGAAACAGCAATGCTTTAGCTTTACTCCAAAGTTCAACCTAACCCTTACTAAACTGATAGTTTATGTTGTCAGTGACAAATGAAGAAACACTAGGATAAAGAAAATAGCAGATGAGAAACCTTTAAGAGAGGGATTGAGCTGGGAGGAAAGAACAGAAGATATGAACCCTTCTTTGTAGCTTAGTTTAGACTTCTACATCTTTTCATAGCCTATCCTCCAATAATTTTCTCCATAAACAAGCCATGTGTGCTGTCTGGTATATTTCCAAAGGGCAACAGGAGAATGAAGACATAATGTTAGCTGAGAAGTAGGAGACCTGCTCAGTTACTCTTGTCCATTTGCCTTCTCCATACTGAATTGTTATCTTCTTCCTTTTCCTTGACCACTGTTCTAGGAAGACAGCGTCAGGAAGTTCACATGACCCTGAAGACCACACCATCACTATAAAATAATTACATTATATATGTGCACAGGCTAAGGGATCAGAAACAAAAGGAGAATGGAGTCACTTAGAAGGTAGGAAATAACATACTAACAGCCCTACACAGGAGAAGTGCTCATCTGGTGTCTGATTCTTAAGCGCATCAGGACCAGTCCTTGTTGTTCCAAATAATACCCGTCTACTCATTAATGTCTGAAATTCCATACCAGAAAAGCAAATTTCTTGGAAGAACAAATGCCTTTGGTTAAATCCTTAAAATTTCATATGTGATTATTGTCTTAGTTATCTAGTCCTGCTTTATCTACTCTTATTTATTAAAGCCCTAGGCTTAAGCTTCACTTTCTAGGCCCTCTGGGCTATCAAGTTAGCTCCCTTGGATTTAGGCTGTCCCATCCTCCTAGTCTAGCTGAGTGGCAATCCGACCTCCTCAACAACTCTGGCAAGCTCCATACTTCTGCCTCTCAGACATGCCAGCCCCATCCTCTCAGCTTTGAGCAGCCACTCCATGACCCTAGCACACCTTAATGGCACACTCCCTAACAGAGCTAGCAAAGATCCAATTCTTTGAAATTTAGGAAGCTGTGGCCCCACTCTCTGAGATTCAGAAGACCATGGCTCCCCCATTTGGAACCTTGCTTCCCATGCTCCTTCCAACAGTTCTGCTGATCTCAAAGTTGCTCCATAGATTTTCTTTTCTTGGAGGTAAACAGATGCAGCTCCTTCCACCTGTGTCCTGCCTGTACAATTCTAACAGATAGCAGTCTTTCCTCTCATTCTTCTTCAGTCCCCTTCAGTCTAAGCTGCTGGGTTTTCTGCTGTGGTAGTTGGTTAGATCCATCAGTCACAGGCTAAATCTCTTCAACAAAAGATTGTGCAGCCACATCCTTGGTGAACATTCTAGGACAGGTGTCCTTAGTTTGTACAACAGAATTTTCCAAATATTTGTGTTCTGTTTTCATTTTGCACAGTTCGTTTTTAAGTCCATCTCTTTCCTCAAGCATTTTACAATGAGTGGCAAAGAGAAACCCTATAGCCCTTTAAAGATTTGGCTTAGAAAGCTCATCATCACTTATAAGTTCTACCAACCACCAAACATCTGAATATAATTTAGACAAGTTCTTTGCCACTGCATAAAAATATTGCGCTTCCTCCAGGGCCAATTACATGGTCATCACCAGAAGCACACTTACCATTCACATTTCTAGCAACTTTCTATTGCTGTCATCATATGTATTCTCTAAGGTGATAGAGAATTTCTTTATAGCCCTCCTAACTTTCTTCTCAGCCCTCACCAGAATTGTCTTTGACATCCATAATTCTACTAACAGTCTCTTCAAAGAGACTTTTATTATTTTACTATTAGGAGTGCTGGTGGTATAGTGCCTAAGGCTATTTGACTGCTACCCAGAAGGTTGGTGGTTCAAACCCACCAGCCACTCCTCAGAAGAAAGATTGGGCAATCTACTTCCATAGAGATACTATCTTGGAAACCCAAGGGAGGGGTCGCTTTTACTCTTAGGCCCTTAAAATGCTTCCAGCCTCTACTCATTACCCAATTCCAAAATCACTTGCACATTTTGGGTCTCTGTTAGAGCAGCATACCACTTTTGGTATCAAAATCTGTCTTAGCCATCTAGTGCTGCCATATCAGAAACACCACAACAGGATGGCTTTAACAAACAAATTTTTCCACAGTTTAATAGGCTAAAAGTCTGAATTCAGACACGGGTTTGAGGGGACGGCTTTCTCTGTTGGCTCTGGAGGAAGGTGCTTGACTCTTCATCTTCTGCTTCGTGTTTCCTTGGAGATCTCCATGTGTCTTGGCATCAATCTTACCCCATTTCTCCTTTGCTCATTTGTTTAATTTCTTTTTTGTATCTCAAAAGATAAAGACTCAAGATAGATCCTAAATTAATCCTGCCTAATTAACAAAGACAACCCATTCCTAAATGGGATTATAAGCACAGGTATAGAGGTTAGGGTTTACAATGCATATTTTGGGAGGGTGGAATAATGTAATCCATAACAATCATTAAGATACTCTTTTCACAGAACAAGTTTTGACAGATGTGAAGGGTAGAGAAAAAAGGTGAGGGAGGATTTATGGAAAGCCGGGAGAAAGTGCAAGCTGTTGCTGTTAGTCCTTGTTGAGTGGATTCTGACACATGGAGACTTCATGTGTGCAGAACTGCTCCAGAGGGTTGTCAAGGTTTTGACTTTTCAGAAGCAGATTAGAGGCCTTTAATCCAAGGTTCTTCCGGGTGGGTTCAAATTGCCAACTTCTTGGCTAGTAGTTGAGAGCTTAACCATTTGTGACATCCAGAAATGACCAACTTCTGATTGAAATTAGGCCCAATCCTGGCTTAGGACTGGCACAGATAAGCCATAACACTCCACTTACAAATAAATAATTGAGATTAAAATGTGTAGACTGTACAGTAATTAAAGACCTCTGGTGGTGCGGTGGATAAGGCATTTGGCTGCTAACCAGAAGGTCAGCAGTTCAAACCCACCAGCTGCTCTGTGCAAGGAAGATGGGGCAATCTATTTCCGTAAAGATTTACAGCCTCAGAAACTCAATGGGAGTCACTATGAGCTGGAATTGACTCTATGGTAGTGAGTTTGGTTTGGGGGTTTTATACAGTAATTGCTATAAGAGAAAGATGCTTTCTGTGGAACCTGTAAATCTATACCAACAGCCAAAAAAGAAAAAATTTCTCCTGGTTTCACACTTTAAAATAATGCTAACAAGGTAATTTGGAAGCATCTACTAACAAATCATCATATACATAAACTGATTCATAAATTGCCTCCATCTTACAGAAATAATAGTGTGATTGTGTGAAGTTACATATATAAGGATGTTCACTGCAAAATTTAGGAACATAAAAATCCATCAAGCAAGGAATGGAATTATACATCCCTACAATCAACTATTCTGTAGTCACAAAGGGAAAGAGAGAAAGCAAATTATATACAGTGACATGGAAAGCTGTCTGGGATATATTATTAAATGGAAAAGGAAAGCATTTCACGCCAGTATGTATAGCATGGTCTAAAAGACCACGAGATCTTACCTGGAATAAATGCCCAGTAGTACAACAGCTAAGAGTCCTGATGGCACAGTGGTTAAAACGGTTGGCTGCTAACCAAAAGGTCAGTGGTTCAAATCCACTAGTCACTCCACAGAAGAAAAATGTGACAGTCTAATTCTGCAAAGATTTACAGGCTTGGAAACTTTATGGGGCAGTTCTACTCTGTCCTATAGGGTCACTATGAGCTGGAATCAATTTAACAGCAAAGGGTTTGGTCAGTTTTTGTAGTGTAATGGCTGGGTTATAAGGCAGCTGCATATATAGCTTTTTAAGAAACTGCCATATTGTTTTCTAGTACGTGGACTATTTTCCAGCCCTACCAGCAATGTATGAATTTTGCAATTTGCATTCTCATTTTACACTTCCACCAGCAATACATGAATCATCCACTTTCTCTACATATCTCAAGCTTTTGGGGTTACTTTTTTTCGATTTATAATTTGGTCAATTTTACAAATTAAAAATTATTTTTATTTACAGCTTTTTATTCATAATACAGAAATAAAACACTTACATTTCTATATTTTATTCTGAAAGGTACATAGTTATATCTCATTGTGCTTTTAATTTCATGTGTTTATTTGCCATCAGTTTATCCTCTTCAGTGAAGTGTTATTTCATGTCTTTTGCCTATTTTCCAATTGGATTGTTTTTTACCACTGAGTTTGAGAGTTCTTTATATATTTTAGATACTAGTCCTTTTTGGGGTGTGTCGTATGCAAATAGTTTCTGACATGCTGACTCTTGTCTTTTTATTCTCTTAGCAGGTATTTTGCAAACCAAATTTTTTAGCATTAATGAAGTCCAATTTTATCATTTTTTCTTTTTATGCATTGTGCTTTTGGTGTCAAGGCTTAAGAACATTGCCTAGATCTATGTCCCAAAGTAGATAGAGCCCTGGTGGCATGCTAGTTAAAGCTCTTGGCTGCTAACCTAAACGTTGGCAGTTTGAACCCACTAGCCACTCCATTGCAGAAAGATGTGCAGTCTACTTCTGTAAAGATTACATCCTATGGAGCCCTTCTCCCATGTCCTATAGGGTAGCTAAGAGTTGGAATGGACTCAATGGCAAGCGGTTTGGTTTGGTTTAGGTCTCAAAGATGTTCTCCTAATTTTTTTTTCCTAAAATTTGTATACATTTACATTTTATATTTAACTCCATTATCCATTTTGAGTTAATTTTTGTACAAGATATGAGACTTATGTCAAGGTTCATATTTTGCCTACTGGATGTCTGATTACTCCAGCACGATTTGCTTTCCTCTATCAAAGGCAGTATTTTTCCTCTATTGAACTGCTTTTGTACCTTTGTCAAAAATCAGTCAGGCATGTCTGTGTGAGTCTATTTCTAGATACTCTGTTCTGTTTCATTGATTTATGGATCTCTCTGCATCAATACCACAGAGTGTTGATCACTGTAACTATGTAAGTCTTGGAATTCAGTAGATTGATTTTTTTCCATTTTATTCTTTTTAAAAATTATCTAACTCTTCTTATCCCTTTGCTTTTGTTTCGGTTCCAAGCGTTTGGAGATTTTCCTGCTGCTATTGATTTCTAGTTTGATTCCATTATGGTCTAAGAACAAATTCTGTAAGATGTCAATTCTTTTTAATTTGTTGAGGTTTGTTTCATGGTCTATCTTGGTATGTTGGTTGATGGTATTATTGAGTTCTTCCATATCCTTGCTAAATTTCTTTCTAGTTGTTCTGTCAGTTGTTGAGAGAGAAGTGCTGGAATCTTCTACTATAATTGTGGATTTTCTATGTCTCCTTTCAGGTCTATCCATTATTGCTTCACATATTTTCTAGCTCTGTTGTGTGATGTGCCACTAATCCCTGACTTACAACATATTCAAGTTACGACAAATTCCACTTACAATTGCCTGGTTTTTTGGTATTACACACAGTATTGTCATGCCTAATTTGCTAATGTTATCATTCTCAGATTTCACTCACTTATGTTCAATATTATGATTTACTGTTCAAAACACTGCTCTGCAGCAGGCTATGAAAGCCTTAAGAAAAAAAAAGAGAGAGAGAGAGAGATTCAATTTACCTTAGAACCAACTTACGACAGAATCATCAGAACAGAGCCTCATTGTCAGTCAGAGACTACCTGTATACACATTTAGGATTGCTATGTCTTCATAGGTTGACCCTTATGTCATTTTATAATGTCTCTCTTTGTCTCTGGTAATTTTCTTTGCCACAGAAGTGGATTATATTTATAGCCACAAGTGCTTTCTGTTGATTAATTTTTGCATGCTACATCTTTTTCCATCCTTTTACTTTTAACTGCCTAAATTATTATATTTGAAGTGAGTTTCTTCTAGTTAGCATATAATTGGGTGTTTTTTAAATGCATTTTATTGAAATATAATTTATGTACAGTGAAATACACAAACCTAGTGACATGGGTCAATGTATTTTTTTTCAGTGTTCCTCCCCTTGAACCCCTGGCAACGAACAAAGAAAGTTTCCCTCCATATATAAACCTTTCCTTGACCCTCCACAACAACGAACTAATACCATATTTGTCCTTCTGTGATTGACTTATTTAACTCAGCATAATGTCCTCCAAGTTCATCCATATTATGCAGTGTTTTGCAGACTCTACATTATTCTTTACTGCTGCATAGCATTCCATTATGTGTATGTACCATAGTTTGGTCATCCACTCTTCTGCTATAAATCTTAGACATAAGGTCTTGCCAGATATGTAATTAACAGCAAATATGAATTTGTTGCTGTCATTTTTGTTATGTGCTTTTTCATGGTGTCGATTTCATTGTTCCATATAATTTTTCTATGCTGAGCTCATTTTGTTTATGAATTGTGTTACCACTTCCTTCATTGCTATTGTTTTAATATTTGCTGAATATTTATGCTGGTCCTCTTTTTTATTTTGATGTGAAGGTTTATCATTTTTCTTTGAAGTTACCCTGTGATTATAGTTTTCTTCATAATTGGGTGTTTTTTAACTCACTCCTCTAATTTCTGTCTTTCAATTTGGTATAAGTAGCCCATTTACATTTGCTGTGGTAATTAATATTTAGGGCTTAAGTTTTCCATTTTTTGTTTTTTGTTTTTTTTCTATTTTCTTTTCTTGTCTTCCTGTGAATTACTTGAACATTTTTTAGAGTTCAATTTTTATTTATAGATAGTCCTTGTGAGTGTATCTCTTTGTATAGATTTTTAGTGGTTGTTCTAGGTATTACAATATATATGTATAATTTACCACAGTTTAGGGAGCTCTGGTAGCATAGTGCCTAAGGCACTTGACTGCTAACCAGAAGGCTGGTGGTTCAAACCCACCAGCCACTCCTTGGAAGGAAGGTTGGGCAATCCTACTTCCGTAGTGATACTGCCTCGGAAACCCAAGGAGGGGGTCGCTATGAGTCGGGGCCGACTCGACGGCAAATAACAACAACAACAATAACCACAGTTTAAGGAGCTCTAGTGACACAGTTGGCAAGTTATTTGGCTGCTAATGAGAAGTTTTGTGGTTCAAACCCACCAGCTGCTCTGTGGGAGGAAGATGAAGCAATCTACTTCTGTAAAGATTACAGCCTTGGAAACTCACTGGGGTTCACTATGAGTCAGAATCAACTCAGTGGCAGTGAATTTGGGTTTTTTGAGTTTTACCATTTATGGTAACATCATTTTACCAGTTTCAGTATAGAAATGGTGTTGTCATTGTTGTTAGATGCTATCAAATTGACTCGGACTCATAATGAACCTATACACAACAGAATGAAACACTGCCTGGTTGGGTACCATCCTCACAATCCTTGATATGCTTGAGTCCATCACTGCAGCCACTGTGTCAATCCATCTCATTTGAGGGTCTTCTTTGTCACAACCCTCTACTTTAACAAGCATAATATCCTTCTCCAGAGAATGGTCCCTTCTGACAACACGACCAAAGTAGGTGAGACAAAGTCTGGCCATTCTCACTTCCAAGAAACATTCTGGCTGTACTTCTTCTGGGACAGATTCTTTTGTTCTTCTGGCAGTCTGTGGTATTTTCAGTATTCTTCGCCAACATCACAAATCAAAGGCATCAATTCTTTTTCTCTTCCTTATTCACTGTCCAGTTTTCACGTGCTTTTAAGGCAACTGAAAATACCATGGCTTGGGTTAGGTGTGCCTTAGTCTTCAAATTTTACCACCTTTGATATAAATTCCCCCTCCCCCACTGTCTTATATATTTCTTCTATACACATTTGGTATCATTTTAGACACTGTTGTAATATTTGTTTCAAAGCTATCAATCATAATTCAGAAAACTCAAGAGAAGGAAAGTCTATTCTATTTACCTATAGTTTTGGTTACCAAGTTTTTCTTCCTTCTTGATAATTCAAGATTTCTTCTTTTATTATTCCTTTTCTGTTCAGAGAAGTTGTTTAAAGCATTCTTTCAAAATAAGTTTGTTCATTAAAGTTCTCCTAGTTTTTCCTCATCTGGAAATGCCTTGTTTTTTACTTCATTTCTAAAGGATATTTTTGCAGGGCAAAGGATTCTGGGTTGGCAGTTCTTTCCTTTAAGCACTTAAAAAATATTACGCCATTTCCTTTTGGACTCTATAGCTTGATGAGAAATCCACTGTCATTCAAATTGTTTTTCCCCTGTAAGTTAGTGTTTTTCTCTCAATGCTTTCAAGATTTTTTCTTTGTTTTTAATTTTTAAAATTAAAAATTTTAAAATGTAACTCTGAATTGTTCAAGATTTTTTCTTTGTTTTTAATTTTAAAAAATTAAAAATTTTAAAATTTAACTCTGAATTGTCTTGGTATGATCTTTTTTGGGTTTATCCTTTCAAATCATCATCCATCAGTAATGAAGTCACCCCTACTGTGGCGTCAGTGGAAACCATGTAGGAAGCCAGCATTCCAACCCCTGCCCAGAAGTAACTAGGAAACCCTAGCCTCGAGTGTCAACAAAGAACCGGACTTCTACTATCTTCTGGCATAACGAAGTGGGATTTCTCTTTTCTCTGCTAGAGTGCTATCTGAGGAAACCAATTAAAACAGAAAGTTTGATTAAGCTCCAAAGCCTTATAACATACTGAAAAAATGTCCAGGTTTCAATTGAAAATCAATTGTTAAAACAAGATCCAGGATGAATTTCCAACTGAATGAAAGAAAAAAAAAGACAATTAATAGACACCAATATCAAAATAACAGAGATGTTAGAAATATTTAACAAAGATTTATAAGAAGTCATGATAAAAATGAGCAGTTATGAACATGCTTGAACCCAATTAAAGCATTAAGTCTCAGCAAAGAAAAAGAAAATCAGCAGAGAAAATATAACACACAAAGTAGATTGTTTAGGTATATGGAAGTAGACACCAGAAGAGCTAAGAAGTGAAGCGTTTGTCTCTCTGGTAACTGGAATCAAATGTAGAAAGGGTGTTGTTGTTGTTGTTGTTATGTGCGGTCGATTCGGCCCGGACTCATAGTGACCCCTCCTTGCGTTTCCAAGGCATTATCACTACGGAAGTAGATTGCCCAACCTTCCTTCCCAGGAGTGGCTGGTGGGTTTGAACCTTCAGCCTTCTAGCAAGCAGTCAAGTGCCTTAGGCACTACGCTACCAGAACTCCCATTATTATTATTAGAAAGGGTAGGGTATTAAAATCTTTTTTTTAAAGACTATTATTTCTTAAATCTTTAGTTTTAATTTCTGCATTTATCATATGAAATCACAGTTCAAAGACTTAATGTATTTAAAATATCTTTCATTGAAGGTAATTATTATTCACACATCTGATACTTAAGTCTATTTGGCCCTCTGAACCTTAGTCTTCTGGGCAATGTTACACAATTATCTATGTCACTAAAAATATAATTTAGACAATGCACCATTTTCTACCTTTGCTCAAATTTAACATCTATTTAGAAGGTATTCAAAATGACTTAACTGACAAAGTCACCCTAAATAGCTCAAAAACTGCTGTCATCATTATAGTTATTCATTTTATTCATTTATTCACCTGGGTTTATCTTTTTTTGGAGGACTTTTACCATAACCCGTTAGTAATGAGGGTACCCACACTACAGTGTCAGTGGAAACCACTTAAGGATCCTGAACTCTAACACCTGTCCAGAAGTAACCAGGAGATCCCAGCCCTGGGTGTTGAAAGCTCACCTGGACTTCTACTATCACCTGGTGGTAATGCAATGGTGTTTCGTTTCCCCTGCCAGAGTGTATTGTTAATTATCTTTGTAATGATCTGTAGTAAATGATCTTTGGATTAGTCCTGAAAATCAAGACATAAAATTTACATAAGGAATTCCTCTATCATTTTTGCCAGAATCACAGCACATTTATAAACAAAATCCAAACCTACTACCATTGAGTTACTTCTATAAAAGAGCACTCAAATAATCTGACTGAAGGCTTAATTAACTACAGGTTCCTTAAATGGGAGCTCTGGTAGCATAGTGCCTAAGGCATTTAACTGCTAGCTAGAAAGCTCCAACCAGAAAGCTAGTGGTTCAAACCCACCAGCCACTTCTTGGAAGGAAGGTTGGGCAATCTACTTCCATAGTGATATCACCTCAGAAACCCAGGAAGGGTTGCTATGAGTCGGATCTGACTAGATAGCAGTGAGTTTGGTTCTTGGTTTGGTTCCTTAAATGAGTTTTGGAGATGTGCCATGAATTTAAATTAGTATTTCAGAGTAAACAATCAGTTATTTTTAAAGACCATAAATTCTAGCATATTGCAGACACTTGAACACTAGTTAAACAGTCTACATTCTAGTATTAAACAAATTTTAGATTCTATTATTACAAATCATATGATTATATTCCTATTCCTTACTTATTGACTATCTTACTACCCAACATTTTGCATTTATGACAATAATAAAAAATCTACTATCTGACTATTTTGTTGGAGGACTCTTCCAAAGCTATCATTCTCACCAACTCCAACACCACCACTTCTTCTCCTGATGACTCAGATCTATGAAGGAAAAGGCTTCCTGCTGTTACTAATCCCTGGGTGCCCCAATATGCTTTGTTGGGTCCCTTAATACAACAATTCACCCACACCTTGGTAAATAATCCTCTTACTAAATATATCTTTAAAAATCTTAGTGTGCCATCCCTTTCCCGTCAGCATGCTGACTGGTAATATGTTACTCAAACCAATTAATTCTTTTGATAGGCTCTTTTTATTTTCCTTTCTATCTTTCTCTCTCTCTTTAACTGTAAACAGTCATAAGTATTCTAACATTCTTAATTCAAATCACATGAAGAAAAATCATTAATTCCATTCACTACACTATAAAGCAACATCTAATTGCTGTCACTATATAGTAATTTTTTGAGATCATCTTTTGCAGGAATTTGCAGCTTCCTCTATTCTACATACATTCCCTTAAAATTTTATAGGAGAAACAGCCAGTTTCAGTGACAATCTCAGCTGAAAAACACAATAAAAATGAAAGTATCTACTTATAATCCAAATGGAGCAGCATTATTGCTTAATGATGCATTAAGACAGATTGGGTTCAAATCCCAGTTCCAGGCTTATGGTTAGTTCATGTTTTAAAGATTACTTATTCTTTCTGTGTCTTTCTTTAACTGTCAATTAGACAACAATTGCACCTGCTTCAAAAAGGTGTTATGAGGATTAAGAGATATTCTATATTTAATGCTTAGCACAGTGCCTTACTTTATACATAGTGCTAGTGCTCACTTTTGCTTTTCTTTGGATTAAATAGGCCTGTTTTTATCTATAGTTAATAAAGTATGACCTAGGAAGAGGCACTTCTTGTTGTTATGTGCCGTTGAGTCAGACCCAACTCATAGCAACCCCTCCTTGGGTTTCCGAGGAAGTATCACTACAGAAGTAGATTGCCCAACCTTCCTTCCAAGGAGTGGCTGGTGGGTTTGAACCGCCAGCCTTCTGGTTAGCAGTCATGTGCCTCAGGCACTACGCTACCAGAGCTCCTATTCAGCCTAAAGTACTGCTGAATTGTTTGCCCAGAGATTTAGTAGAGCTCATTGGCACAATGCATGAGTGAGTCAATTACTTGGAATATGAAAATCAGGAAGAATTCCCATTTTCTCCTCAAACCTACTTTATGTACTTCCTTACCATAGGTAAGGATATCCACTGTAGATAACCACTGGAGCCTGGCAGAGATATGGAAAATCTTTGCTCCTTAGTGCAAATGGTTAGAGTGCTGGGCTTCTAATTATAAAGGTTATTTCCAAAACTTAGGTGATTATGGAACCTTTGTTTTTTTCTCATGTAATTCATTCGTATCACATGGAATTAACATTTTCTGGTATATAATTTGGGACATCATGTTCTAGGGTACCATAAAAAAATGGTTAGTATCACACATGGCTTTTATACTTAATTTATATATTTGTAATCTTTCTCTCTTTTTTCTGGCATTTTGATCTGAAATCAGATAGACATGGGCTTGAATCCCAACTTAATACGAACTCTGAGCAAGTTATGTAATCTTTCTAAAGATCTGTTCCCCCATTCACAAAAGTCAACTAGTAATGGTAACTATCTTACAAGATTGTTGCAAAGATTAAAAGAGACCTTGTATGGTCCCTGACATATTGTAAAAATATCATTAAATGGTAATTGTACTAATAATGTCATTCAGACCACTTAATTTATAGGGCAAAATTACTTTAAAAAGAGGTGTTTAAATGAGGCAGATTTTGAAGTAATTATTGTTTAAAGAATAAGTCAACTGGATTTTGTTGTAAATTCATTTTTATAAGAACAAAATTTTAACCAAAACTTACAAGCACCTTGGTTAACAGCATATACAACACTCAAGTCATATATCAATACTGAATGAAGACCTATGTTTACCAAGCATGTACTTGGTACTTTTGCCAAAAATGAATGCACATACTCCCCTATATGAGTCAAATGTAATCTCCCATTAAAAAAAAAAAAAAGAAAACAAAAGCAAGGGTAGTGGTAAGATAGTTCACAGATGGTCCCTCAGTTGGTGACTAGAAAAGCCAGCACTGCCATCTACTGCAAACTAATTAAGGTATCAATCACTCGACACCAGGTATATGCTGACTTACCTATGTTAAGGAGTTTCTGAGTGATAAAAATGGTTAACATGTTCAGCTGCTACCAAAAGGTTGGAGGCTCAAGTCTACTCAGAAACACTTCAGAAGAAAGGCCTGATGATCTACTTCTAAAAAATCAGATACCTAAAATCATATGGAGAGAGTGCAGTTCTACTATCACACCAGGGCAATTTCCCAACTCGGAATAGACTCCACGGCAACTGCCTTTTTTAACTGTGGTGAAACTGGACTAATTCATGAGTCTTTTGTCAAATACAATTTGTCCCCAAGCCTTGAAATTTTTACCTACTGTGTGTGCGCAATAAGGAACTCTGGTGGTATAGTGGTTAAGGCGTTTGGCTGCTAGCCAGAAGGTTGATGGTTGGAACCCACCAACTGCTCCGTGGATGAAAGATGAAACAGTCTGCTTCCATAAAGATTTACAGCCTTGGAAACCCAATGGGGGTCACTATGAATTGGAGTCCACTCGATAGCAGTTAGTATGTGCACAACAGAAATGCAAACATTAATAACATTAATAATTTATAATTAACCATTATAAATAAATGGGGGGGCAGCGGAGAAAAAGCAAATTACTAGGTTTATTCTGATGGCACCAACATCCCACATCTCTTTCCTACTTTTAGAACTGGCTTGAGGTGTGGTGACCTTACATATGAAAAAGTGTCAACAAGTAAGATACCTATTTTGTGTGCTGATGCAGTTCCTGAGCAATTAACTAAGAAAAGGAGCACTTGGCACTTCCATGAGGCTGTTTAGGCCAGAGTTACACAGGGCAATTTCTCCCTAGCACTGGAGAGTACGTGAGATTTTTAAATATCCGTTTTCCAGCAAAACAGCAGACTGTTTCCATTTCTGACTCTGTAACTGGGAAATAATTGAGACCTACAGAATAACTGGCAATCTTTATCTATATGTTTCTATAGCAGGTGGGTAAAGTACTTTTTGTAAAGAAGCCTCTGAAATGCCCAGATCAGCATTAACAGTAGGAGCACTTCATTTGTGGTTTACCAGTGTTCTCTTACTTCCGAGTGACTCAAAGATGTACCAACAACCAGCCCCTGAAAGTAATTCTTTCCTCCTTGAGATGAACAGCTCTTAAAAATGAGACACTATGGAAATGTCAAGCAAGATGTAGAGTGCTTAACTTATAAAGTTACTGGGACTTTTTAAGTCTTTTTTTATATGGGCATATTAATAAGGATAACAAAGAAATGAATGAGTAAAAGAAATGTAACATTAAAAAAAATTACAGGAGCACATTAAAATGCATTTAACATCATCAGTCATTAAAAACTCATTGCTGTCCATTTGATTTTTACTCATAATGACTCTACAGGACAGAGCAGAACTGCCCATTGGGTTTCCAAGGCTATAATCTTTATGGAAGGAGCTCTGGTAGCCTAGTGCCTAAGGCACTTGACTGCTAACCAGAAGGCCGGCAGTTCAAACCCACCAGCCACTCCTCAGAAGGAAGATGGGGCAATCTACTTTCGTAGTGATACTGCCTCGGAAACCCAAGGACGCTATGAGTCGGGTCCAAGTTGACGGCACATGACAACAACAACAACAATCTTTATGGAAGCAGACTGCCACAAATTTTGCCCACGGCCTGGCTGGAGGGTGCAAACTACTGATCTTTTAGTTAGCAGCTGAGTGCTTAACCACTGCCCCACCAGGGTTCCTTATGGCTATTATCAGAAGAACAGAAAATAACCACTGTTGGAGAGGATGTGGAGAAACTAGAACCCTCATGCATTGCTAGTATATATGTAAAATGGGGCAGCTGCAGAAAACAGCTTGGCAGATCCTCAAAAAGTTAAACACAGAATTAAAAAGAAAAATTAAACAGAATTACTATATGACCTAGCAATTCCATTCCTCGGTATATACCCAAGAGACTTAAAATCAGGGACTCAAATGATACATGCACAACAATGTCCACTGCAGCATTACTCACAAGAGCCAAAAGACAGAAACCACCAAAGTATCAGGAAAAGAATGGATACACAAACATGGTATATACAGTGAAATCTGTGAGAGCCAGAACTCAACGGGGCTGCCTTGTTTTTCCAGGTGTCTCAAGTTTTCCGCTTTTGATGCAGTGCAGTCTTACCACTGCTCTATTGCCCGTTTTAGTGGGAAATACTTGAGTGTTCCTTCTCTAACAGGTTTCCACCTCACACAGGTCCTGGCTTTTGCAAGTTTTACCATATATAAAATGCATACCGATTGAGATATTTCAACAAACAGATGCCCCATTGGAGGCGCTCACTCAGTTATGCCAAGAGATTTGGAGGACAGCTACCTGGCCAACTGACT
>NW_006921841.1:569466-607407 GCF_000298275.1 Orycteropus afer afer | reverse complement strand
TAGCAGGGATTGTGGGGCTGGCGCGGGATCGGGCAGTGTTTCGTTCTGCTGTGCATGGGGTCGCTATGAGTCGGAAACGACTCCACGGCACTTAAAATGCAGTATTATTCAGCCAGAAAGAGAGATGAGGTTCTGATACATGCTATGGCATGTACTATCCTTGAAAACATGCTGTATAAAAAATGTCAGACAGAAAAGGACAGATATTTTATGATTCCACTTATAGGAAATATCTAGAACAGTCATATACATAGAGACAAAAGTTTATTAATGGTTACCAGGAGCTGAGGGGAGAAAGGATCAGAAAGTTACTGTGAAAGGGCACTGAGTTTTTATTTGGGATAAACTTAGAAATAGTGGTGATGGCTACACAACATGTTTAAAGAATAAGTAAACTAGATTTTGCTGTGTAAACTCATTTTGTCAGAATAAAATTTTAACCAGAACTTATGAGCACCTTGGTTAACAGCATAGCCAACACTCAAGTCATATGTCAATACTAAAAGAAGGCCTAAGTTTAACACGATGTACTTGGTCACCAAATTGTACACTTAAAAATGGCTAAATAGAAGATTGCTTGTTATATGTATCTCACCCCAATAACATTTTTTTAAAAAACATAAAGGGAAATAAAAACACTGTATAAATGTAATAAATATATGGATACTATAGGGAGCTCTGGTAGCATAGTGGCTAAGACACTTGCCTGCTAACCAGACAGCTGGCGGTTCAAACCCACCAGCCACTCCTCGGAAGGAAGATTGGGCAATCTTACTTCCGTAGTGATACTGCCTCGGAAACCCAAGGAGGGGTCGCTACGAGTCGGATTTGACTCAACGGCACATAACAACAACAACAACAGTAAAATGACAATCTTTCTATTGAGAAGATGATTAAGAAGGCAGAGGTTATGAGTGCATTTATTCATTGCTTCAGAAATTAGAAAACAGATTAAGACAAAAGGAAACAATCTGAGAAGACAATGACTGGTGTAAGACCACTGCACCTAGTTGGTGTTCAAAGCACTCAACTTAGATGATTTATACCCCATAATAATAAAATCAGTGGAAAAGTTATTTTGATAATTAAGTCTTTTTCTTGCATTAAGAGCTGTTAATACGGAGAATAATGGCTGTAAGATAAGTCCATTTTTTGTTGTAATACAGAGATTTGTTTTGAAGCATAAACTGGTTTATACTACAATGGACATGAGAAAGCTATTTAAGGTATATTCAACTGCCAGCCATACAATAGAATGATCACACTTGCTTGTTAGTAATGATTAAAATAGCTAGAATTACAAAGCGACTTAGGAGATATTCTCGATGAAAAAATATCCTAAAGTGTACCCTTCTGGCTTTGCAAGGAGCTTACTCCAGGTGTTTTATATTTTTCAAAGGCACGGACCATAAACAATTTGACAGCAGGGGGAGCTCTTCTGTTAAAATCCTTTTTTTGTTCCTTTCGTTTTAAGTTTTTAGAGCCGCTACTCTTTGGTGTTCAACTTCACACTGTTAGTTATGCACTTTTCTCTTCAAGTAACAAGAGTCCTTTTGAGCTTTGTTTTATTAGGGGGGAATTTTAAGAATATTTATAAAATATAATTTAATAATCTTTGTTTTTTAGCACATGCCTAGTATTTTCTGAATAAACGTAACATTCATCCCACTAATTTTAACTGCGGACCGAGTATGCACAAGACATCAATATATACTTCTACCAGTCAACTCAGTATATCGCTACAGGAAGGCTTTAAATCTGAGAATATACCGCACGCTTTTCAGGACATATTTTTAACAGAACGAAGAAAGTGAAAGTTACCATACTTATTTCACTCAAAAGTATTCACTTTTCATGAATATGGATGGATTCTGCCTAAAATGTTAAAAGTATATCGTAAAACAGTCCCTATTCTCAGTTTATATCCTGACAAGATGATTTCCTAACATCCGAATATTAATATATATACTATCTACATATTTCTCTCGCGCGATCAGTAGCATCCTTTTTAACAGAACCTTCTGTTCGTACACTCAACAACACCGAGTTGCTTCCAGGCTTCCAAAGTGCGGTCTCTATCTCCCTTTCGAACTTTGGCCACCACCACTCCCCTCTCCAGAATAAAACAACTACCGTCAGAGTGGAGCAGCTAAACATTTTCAATTGCTAAGAGATTTTCTTCCCAAAGAACTGCAATGGAAAAAGTTTTCCCATCACCGCATCACATTGGCTGATTGGTGCATTTTTACAAGCTTAGATATAAACTGGAAGGTCTTGCACCTTGCATGTCCTGAATCCACCTTGTTTCGTTTTCAAGCTAACTAGCGATAATGCAAAAACCTTTTTTGAACCTCCAAGTCGCAAGTCATTGGGCAGGGCTCTAGCTGCGTGTCCAGGCCTCACGTGGTTAAAATTCAATCTCTGCGAGCTACCTAAAAGCGTTGCTCGCGTGAAGCCTTTCAATGTTTCAGTCTTTTCATTTTGTAGAAAGCAAAAAGACACAGTCGAATACGTGCCTGCTCACTGTCAAACTTAATCCTCCTGGGAGACAGCGTCCCGGAGGACTGCTACCTGACTTAAGACTTACAAAGTTGCTGAGTTCAAGCAACTCTGGACGCTGCGACCGCGCTGAGCCCGTCGCTGTCGCGCGGCCGCCACCCCGCTGGCCCCGCCTGCGGTCCCAGGCGCCCGCTAAGGAGGAGGGGCAGCGGGGCCCGAACGACTCGCGGAGTTCGCCTCTTGGTTGTGCAATCCCGCAATGCAAATAAGTGGGGTTAAGAAGGCCAATCGGAGGCCGGCTCTGGCGTGACGCAAGCGCTAAGCGCCCGTAGTATTTATAGATCGTATTTAAAGAGCCCTTGGGAGTCTCCCCGGGCTCGGCTGGGCGGTGGCAGCAGTTGTAGTGCAGGCACTGAAGCTGCAGTTAACGCGGCGCGCGTAGGGTGGTGGGGAAGTCGTCTGCTTGTCCCGACATTCTGTGGTTGTTGGGCTTGGGGCGAGCATCCGTGCACGTTTCATGGCGACTTTCAACCACTTTCTAGCTAGGTTTCTGGAGAGGGGGAGAAAATGCTATTGCTTCACAATGCATTTGCTTAAAACAAAGACAAGGGTTTGGAAAATCAAAAAAAAAAAAAATAGCTGAGGGGCAGAAGGTATGGACCGACACCACCCAAGCCCTACGTTGAGCCACAAGCTAACGCCGTTTCCTGATGTTGGGCTGGCTGTGCGCAGAGGTGGCCTTCCTGGGGGGAAGGGAGAACAATACCGCCTGAAAAGCCAAAAGTGGAATTTGGGGGCGTGGTTATTGGACTAGTTGACGTGTATTCGTGGAAAATAAATTGCAAGATAAGTGGCAGTGATTATCTTGCCGTGCAATCGATTGATCTTCAGACTTCCCAGCTAAGGAGCTGCACATTGCAATGCGAAAGCAGGAAACTGGCATTACGTCAGCACAGAGAAACCCAAATCGCAACGGTTACATCTGCAAGGCCCGGTTTCCTCTCCCAAATCTCCCTTTTTCTTGGAGAGGTTTAACCCGGCACTGAGCTCTGTCTTTCGGAGTCGGCCGCGGGCTCCGGCGATCTGCGTTGCCCAGGGCGCGGCGCTGAGGGATTTCACGCAAAGGGGCGGAGGCTGGAGTGGCTTGGTGTGCTCGCGGCCTGAGTGCCCTCAGCCCCACCCCCAAGTTGCCACCAGTTGCTGTTCTCTGCAAGCTACAACTTATTCCTTTGAAAGATAACTACGCGCTTAGATGGAGTTCCTAAATTCCACGAGGGGGTGGAGACCTGCACAAAGTGCACAGCTGTTGTCCTGTGTTTAGTTTGAGCTCACGTCAACCCTAGGAAAACAGGTGGTGAATGGGTAGAAATCCCAGCACTGTGTAAGACTGGATGATTTCTCAACACCTTTTCAGGGATCTCATTTCTCAGTACTTAGGGATGTGATTACAAAAGGTTTGTTCTCTGTCAGTGACCTATCTTTTGAGGCCTGGTCACTGCCCCTGAGAAATCTACAAGTGAGCAGAGGGAGGAGATTATTGGGAATTAGTAAACCCTTGGAACTTAATACCCCAGCCTCATCCACTGTGCTATTATTCATGTCCAGATTCAGAGTCATTATAAGCTAATTTAGGAGTCCTGGTTAAGGTGGTGCAGTGGTAAGTGCTTGGCTGCTAACTGAAAGGTTAGTGGTTCTAAACCCATAGGGCGGAGAAGGGGAAATGTGGCAGTCTGCCTCTGGATGGATTTTAGCCTTGGAAACCCTATGGGGCAATTCTACTTTGTCCTATAGGTTTACTAAGAGTTGGTATAGACTCTGCTTTTTGGTTTGGTTCTACAAGGTAACCTTAGTAAGTTGTTCTCTAGGGTCATGCCCCACCCCATCCCTGGGCAAAGCTTAACACACACACACAAAAAAAATTGTAGTGCTGATTGCTCATAATTTTTAACTGCTATGTGTTGGGTCCATTCCAAAGAAAGATAATCCAATAAAAAGCAGAAATTACCAAACGATATCATTAATATCACATGCAAGTAAAATTTTGCTGAAGAGAATTCAAAAATGGTTGCAGCAGTATATTGACAGAGGACTGCCAGAAAATCAAGGAGGATTTGGATTCAGAAAAGGGTGTGGAATGAGGGATATCATTGCTGATGTCAGATGGCTCTTACCTGAAAACAAAGAATATCAGAAAGATGTTTACCTGTGTATTGACTATGCAAATGTATTTGTGTGGATCATAACAAATTATGGATAACATTGCAATGAGTGGAAATTCCAGAACACTTAATTGTGCTCATGAGTAACCTGTGCATAGACCAAGAGGCAGTTGTTCAAAAAGAACAGATGATGCTGCATGGTTTCAAATCAGGAAAAGTGTGCATCAGGGTTGTATCTTTTTACCAAATTTATGCATACTGCATACTATGCAAATAATATGAGAAGCTGGACTAATATGAAGAATGTAGCATCAGGATTGCAGGAAGACTCATGAACAACCTGCAGTATGCAGATGACAGAACTTTGCTTGCTGAAAGTGAAGACTTGAAACACTGATGAAGATCAAAAACTACACCCTTCAGTAAGGAAACCTCAATATAAAGAAAACAAAAATTCTTGCAACTAGGCCAATAAGCAACACCATGATAAATGGAGGAAAGAGTGAAGTTGCCAAGGATTTCATTTTACTTGGATCCACAATCAACGCCCATGGAAGCAGCACTCAAGAAATCAAAACACTTACTGCTTTGGGCAATTCCGCTACAAAAGACCTCTTTAAAATATTAAAGAACAAAGATGTCACTTTGAAGATTAAGGTGTGCCTGACTCAAGCCATGGCATTTTCAATAGCTTCATATGCATGTGAGAAATGGACAGTGACTAAGAAAGACTGCTGAGGAATTGATGCCTTTGAATTGTGGTGTTGGAAAAGAATATTGAATGTAGCATGGACTGCTAGAAGCGTGAACAAATCTGTCTTGGAGGAGGTATAGCTAGAATGTTCCTTAGAAGCAAGAATGACCAGACTTCATCTCTTGTACTTTGGTCATGTCAGAAGGAACCAGTCCCGGAAGAAGGATATCATGCTTGGTAAAGTAGAGGGTCAGTGAAAAAGGAGAAGACTGCCAATGAGGTGGATTGACACAGTGGCTACAATGATGGGCTCAAGTATAGCAGTGATTGTGAGAATGGTGCAGGACCAGATAGTGTTTTGTTCTGTTATACATAGGTTTAGAGACCTATGTCTCAGAACTGACTCGACAGCACCTAGCAACAACCACAACATGTGCTGGGCCTTGGTTAAGTTCTCTGTTGCTAACAGAGGTCAATGGTTCAAACCCAAACTACCAGCTGCTCTGGGAGAGAAAGATGTAGCAATCAGCTGCAGTGTGTTCCCGTAAAGATTTCAGCCTTGGAAACCCTATGAGGAAGTTCTACCCTGTCCCATAGGGTCACTATGAGTAAGGAATTGACTCCATGGCAACAGGTTTGACTTTGTAATGTGCTGGGCACCATGCTGAAGGAATGCTGGTGCAGTGGTTAAGGCATTTGGCTGCTAACCTAAAGGTTGGAGGTTCAAACCCACAGTCACTGCACGAGAAAGATGAGGCAGTCTGCTGCCTTAAAGATTTGCAACCTGGGAAACCCTACAGGGGTTGCTGTAAGTCAGAATCGAGTCAATGGCAGTAAGTTTATTTTTTTGTTTTTGAGGCAGCATGCTGAGTGCTTTTGCAGATATTTTTCTTATTTAATTTTCACAATAGCTAAGTGAGATAAGTACTGTTGTCCCTATTTAACAGATAAAGAAACAGAGTCAGAGAAACTCAAGTGATTATGTCCAAGTAGCTAGGAGAATATGAATCCAGCCAGTCTGAATCCAAAGCCTACCCTCTGAACCTCTATTATGAACTGTCTCTATGGAGAAGGGGAGTTGACTTTGGTCAGGGGACCTTCCAGGCTCACTGCACATTATACCAGGAAAGCAATGGCTTCTTCAGGTAGCTAGCTCTTAATGTACACGAATGTGGGACATTATCTGTAGATACATTCATCCCTGCCATCCTGTCAACTACAATAAACCTAGTCCTGCTTAAACATGATGAGTGTCAGTTAGCATGTTCTTGTAGGAAAGATTGATCAGAAAAACTCAAATTACCTGAGCTAGTTTCTACTTTCATAGTGATACTGCCTTGGAAACCCAAGGAGGGGTCGCTATGAGTCAGGTCCAACTCGACAGCACATAACAACAAGAACAGTTTTCTCCGCTTATCTATGGAAGTCATTTTCTTTGTTGGTTACCAGGGATGGGAGGGAAGGGGAGGCAATACTGTTAGATAGATAGAAATAAGTTTTGATTTGGGTGAAGAAAAAGGCAATGTACCAAATGTGAGTGATCAATATAGTGGCATTGAGGAAGAGGAAGACATAGAGAGCTACGTGGGAAGTACAGACAACAAAGATGAATCCTTTTGCACATATAATACGATGAGCTCAGTGAAGGCAAACACGGGTATATAGGTGGATAGATGGGTGGACAGGCTGAAATATTAGGTATCTATATGAAGTGGAGAGTGCACCCAAGAACATGTATAGGGTTAGCAGACAGTGGTTCAATAACTTTATGTGTATGATCTGAATTCCCAGGTGTATAATGGGGCTAACAAGGGGCAAGGTTTTAGTCACTGCTTGACCACTGACAGCTACCCAGAGGGACCAAGTAATTGAACCTGTGGGCTTGGGACCATAGTCCCAGAGGACATCAAGCTCAATTGGCATAACATACTACACAAATCATGTAGTTCCACCTTCTATTGTGGCTAGTAGTGACTGAGATCTTAAAAGCTTGCAAGCTGCCATCTAGATGCAACAATGGGTCTCTCCTCATCCAGGGCCAAGAAGAATGAAGAAAGCCAAAAATTCATGGAAACAATCAGTCCTAGCGACTGGCACACCATCTGATGTGCAGCCTATACGACTATGAGACCAGAAGAAATAGACAGTGCTTGGCTACTACTGTCAACCACTTGGGAGAGGATCTTTGTAGGAGATCCCAGATAGACAGGGGGAACAATGTGGAACAAAACTCAAAATCATTTGGAAAAAAAAGCAGGGAACAGGTTTACTGGCCCGATGGAGCCTGGTGGAACCACTGAGACTATGGCCCCTAGCTGCCCTTCAGGTCTGGAATTGAACACACACCTGTAGCTTCCAGCCAAGCAGTAGACAGGCATACTAGTTGAGCACTTATCTGAGGTAGATACACTCCTTGGAGAGAACAAGCAAGAGAGAAAGAAGGGCTGCTCAGGCACAGGGAGACAGCTCAGGGGGTAGGAGTGCATGGAGGGATGGACACAGGGAAGCGGTACCTATTGGGAAGAAGTGGGAGAGGAGAGGTTGCATTGTGCTAAATTGTGGTCAATGTCATGAGACAAAGTGTATGTGATCTGCTGTATGGAAAGTGTATTTGCTCTATAAATTTTCACCCAAATCACAATTAAAATAAAAAAACTTACTGGAATATTCCCCACCACAACTAACACTATTTTGTCATATTTCCTATAATTTTTTTTATTATATATTACTGTGAAAAAAAAACTATGATGATTTGAATAAATAAATTTGAATATTAAAAAAAAGAACTGTTTTCTCATTGCCTATCTTAATAAAACCATTTGATGATTAAAGTTTATATAGAACTTCACTCCTACTTCAAGTTACCAAGTAAAGGTAGGTCCTGTGGCCCCCATTAAATATATGTTGTTAGGTGCTGTCGAGTTGGTTCCAAGGCACAGCAACCCTATGTACAGCAGAATGAAACACTACCTGGTCATGAACCATCTTCACAATCATTGCTATGTTTGAGACTATTGTTGCAGGCACTGTGTCAATCCATCTCATTGAGGATCTTCCTCTTCTTTGCTGACAAGTATGATGGCCTTCTCCAGAAATTGGTCCAAAGTACATGAGATGAAGCCTCGCCATGCTTGCTTCTAAGGAGCATTCTGGCTGAGCATCTTCCAAGACATTTGTTCATTCTTCTGGCAACCCACAGTATTGTCAATATTCTTTGTCAACACCATAATTCAAAGTCATCACTTATTCGATCTTCCTTATTCCTTATTGAACATATAGGAAGCCTAAAGAATTGAGTGATTTACCATGTAAGGTAGGGGTGAGATGATGTTCAAAATGAGCTAGTGGCCTAATTCAAGTTCAGATGAGTCATATCTTTGCTTTTCTCTTTGGTTGACTTGTCCTCTGATTATTAGCATTTAGATGAGAGCCAGGGAAGTTAAACTGCCTGTAGTTTGGGAAGATTGTCTGATCAGTGTCTGGAAAGGGAAATTCAAATTGGGAAAGGTTTAGAGGGAAGAGGATGTACCTGTTTGCACAATCATAGTTGTGTATTATAGAAAAAAAAGTGGTTTATCCACCCTGTGTCCTCTGTTACCATTCACTGCCTCTCTTTCTTGCCCAGGTCTTCTTCCTGAGCTCCTATATATCTGATCCTATTTGGAACATCACACATGTACATCTCAGACTGAAATGTCCCAAACCAAGCTCATTATCTTTCCCCTAACCCTCTCTGAAAGGAGGCTGGTGGCACGGTGGTTAAGGCATTGGGCTGCTAGCCAAAAGGTTGGCAGTTCAAACCCACCAAGAGGCAAAAGAAGACGAGGTAGTCTTCTTCAGTAAAGATTTGCAGTGTTGGAAACCCAATGGGGGTCGCTATGAGTTGAAATTGACTTGATGGCAGTGGGTTTGGATTTGATTTAACCCCTTCTGATAGAAGGTTTGCTCTACCTCTGTATCCCCACCCAGATGTTTAAATCAAAACTTGACTATCATTTCTCTTTCCCCAATGCAACCCATCAAATTAGTGGCCAATTTCTACTAAGGTTCAGGCCATTAGCTGCTTTCTGTCTGTTGTTATGCATTGTTGAATCAATTTCAACTCATAGCAACCCTATATAGTAGAACTGCCCTGTAGGGTTTCCTAGAGTATAATCTTTATGGGAGCAGATTGCCAGGTCTTTTCTCCTACAGAGCTACTGGTGGGTTCCAACCGTAGGCCTTTAAGTTAGCAGTCAAGCGTTAAACCACTGCGTCACCAAGGCTCCTTTACATTCTGTCTGCCAATCCCTAAAACTTTCTCTACTGTGCAGCCATATGTCTACTCCATCACACCTCTTCAGAGGCTCCCATTGCCCCCTAAATGAAATATATTCTGGGTTACAAAGTCCCTCAAGAGTAGACCCAGGCCTAGGTCTCCAGCCACTCCCCTTGCTTTCATTTTACCATTGAGCCATTCTTAAATTCTTTCAGTTCCTCTAATGATAACAAATTCTTGTGTTTTTTCTCTGGGCTTTCACAAAAGCTATTCCTAGAATGCTGTCATACCATCTCATCTCATTCCTGTGCTCCATCTCGTGACTAAAAGCTCTTGCTGCTCTTTCAGTTCTCATTGTATATGTCATTTCCTCCAGAAAGCTGTTCTTAACCTCCACCCAATACCACTGTAGATGCTTCTTCAGCTTGTTCAAAGAACTGTGCTTCCCCACCCCAGCACCTCTACACTTCATACTCAGGGCCTTCTAACTCTTCTATATCTGTGTCCTTCATTCAGATGGAAATGGATATATCAAAGTCATTTGGGGTGCTTTGCCAACCTGCATCCGATACCCCTTCTGCTCCTTTTTGCAATGGGTATTTCCTGAGCTGAGAATTGAGACCACAAAGAGCCCCTGCTGGTACCGGGGATATTGTTCTGTATCCCTCAAGAATGTTAGGAAGGAAAAAAGATTGAGAACTGCCATACTAGATTGAACTCCACGAGGAGAGGGATCATATCTGTTCTGTCCACTCTTGTTTCCCCATGGCCATGCACAGTGTGAGGCACATAGTAGGAGGAACTCAGGAAGCACTTGTATGATTGATTGGGGACATGAGGATTAAATAAAATATGTGTACTGAGTTCATGGGACATAAACAGGGATTATCTTTCCCTACCCTTGAGCTTTGGTAGTGTAGTGCTAAGGCACTTTACTGCTAACCAGAAGGCTGGTGATTCAAACCCACCAGCCACTCCTTGGAAGGAAGGCTGGGCAATCTATTTCCATAGTGATACTGCCTCAGAAACCCAAGAAGGGATCACTATGAATTGGGTCCGACACGATAGCACATAACAACAACAACCCTTGCTAAAGTGGTACTTAAAAGTATCATGTGATGCTTTGTGCCTATCATCTTTGTCACCCTTCACCTCTCTGAAAATGATCTAGAGTAGACCCTTTGATGTCCTGCTACATCACTACAGCTGTTTGTTTTTGTTTTAAATATGTAGGCCTGCCCAAAAGAAAACAAGAGGCAGCTGGGTTTGGAACCAGATCTGGATTTGAGCTTGGCTGTGTGATCTTGGTCAACAACGTAGCCTCTTTGGGTTCTTCCTTGGCTTCCTCCTTGATGAACTGGGATTCCATTTGTCCTACCTATGATGTTTTTGTCAGAGTCAATAGAACATATTTTCAGAAATGCTTTGTAAAATATAATAGTATATTAATATCAGGTATTATTAATACACAATATAAATATACATATAGAATATTGAGGTTTGAGTATTAAGTTATGGATTACAAGTCAGCACACACTTATTGAGCATCACCAGCTTGCATAATAAGACACAAATATGAATGAAAGGGAACATAACTCAAATTTATTGATCCTGCCGACTTCTGTTACAAGTGTTTTACAATTTTATCTCATTTAATACCAGCAATATTTGGTCCTCAGGAGGCTCATAATCAAAGAGGTGACACAGTGCATGTTAAAACATACATAAAGCAACTATAATAGATTCCAAAATTGTCCAAAAGGAGCACAGCAGAGGAAGCAATTAATCTGCTAGCCTCTCCAAGGTGAGAGAGCATGGTGAAGAAGATACAAAAAATAATAACAGTAGTATTTGAGCCTTGAAGAATAATATAGGATAAACAAACCCATAAGGAGGGAAAACCAAACCAAACCCAACCCACTGCCATCAAGTCGATTCCAACTCATAGTGACCCCTATCAGGTTTCTGAGGCTTAACTTTTTATGCAAGTAGATGGCCTCACCTTCCTCCCATAAAGCAGTTGATGATTTCAAACTGTCTACCTTTTGGTTAGCAGCCCAAAGCCTAACCACAGCGCCATCAGAGTGCCTTATAAGGAAGGAAAGGGCATATCAAATAGAGTGACCTGCAGTGGTAATAGCATGGAGACAGCAAAATGTCAGTAAATCAAGGGGAAGCTAAAGGGTGTGTAGGTGTGGTAGAGAGGGTAATGGCACTGGATGGGGGTGGATTGAAAAGTGAAATGAGAGATGGTTCTGGAGACCCTTATAAGCCATGCTAAGAAATATAGGTTTTATTCTATAAGTAGTGATGAGTCAGCCTCCCAGAACATTATTTTTTTCTGGCAAAGAAGTAAAATGGTTAGATCTGTCCTTTTTTAGAAAGATAGCTGCATGGAGGCCAGACTGGAGACAAAAAGGCAAGTTGGGGGGAAATGGCAGTAGTCCAGGCAAATGATTATGAAAGCCTAGATCAGTGGTTTTTAAATGATGGGTCACAGTCCATTAGTGGCTCTTGAAATGTGTTCTACTGGGTCATAACCTGCATTTAGGAAAAAATAGACTTTAATGGAAAAGAAAATATCAAAGAAAGTATCTTACATAATAAGGGTTAAATGTTAAATGTTTCATAAAACTTCTGTTTGGTTTATTTATGTATTATGCATAAACTTTCTGGAAGTTTGATTTTTAATAACTCACATTTACAAAAGATTTAGATAATCTTTAAAATGAACAAAGCGTGCATTTACTAAAATTTTAACATATTTAATTACAGGAACATAGGCACCATACAAAGCATGATAAGGTTGAAGCCATTTAGTTGTTGTTGTTGTTATGTGCCGTCAAGTCAGACCCGACTCATAGCGACCCCTCCTTGGGTTTCCGAAGCAGTATCACTACGGAAGTAGATTGCCCAAACTTCCTTCCGAGGAGTGGCTGGTGGGTTTGAACCACCAGCCTTCTGGTTAGCAGTCAAGTGCCTTAGTCACTATGCTACCAGAGCTCCCATTAAAAGTAATGAGAAAAAATGAACAACTGATTACTGTATTTAAATCTTGAATAAATTCTCTCTGAGTTACATTTTGCAAGTTGTTCATCTCTTCTATAGAAGTTACTTTATTAAAAACTTAAACTGCACAATGAATACCATGGATCACAGTGAAAACTGCATTGCATGGATCATAGTCAAAAAACACTGACCAACTATAGGGTAAGAGAGAAGGATCAAAGTGTCAGACATTCTGAGGTAAAACAGGATGAGTTCATCAATTGGATGCAGAGATAAAGGAGAAGAAAATTAAAGATAACTCACTGGCTCCTAATTTGGGCTTCCAGAGCACATAGCGATATAGTTCAAAACTCTTCAACCAATATCTCTTGAACAAAAGAAGTACAGAAATTGAGATGAATGAAGAAGGCATAGCTGGGATTCTTGAGTCACTCCACGTAGGTGAAAGAGACTCATACATAGGGTATGTTAACAAAATTGGGTAAATGCAGTCAGAGAAGTACACATAGGATGCTGGTCCAGAGGAACCCCAGCTTGGATTTTCACAGACATTTTCCAAAGAAGACCTACCTTCTTGAGCTGAGTTTTGAAGGACAGGTAAAGTTGGTCAGAAGTAAATAGATAGGAAGGCAACAATATAACAAAGATCTGAGTAGAACAGCAGGATGCATGTGTGAGAATGGATGTGTGTATGCAATGTGTGAGTGGATGTGTAAGTGAGTATTATAAACAATTTGGTGTTACTAGAACATGGTAGCGCAGTGCCTAAAGCACTTGACTGCTACCTAGAAGGCCGGGGGTTCAAACCCACCAGCCACTCCTCTGAAGGAAGGTTGGGCAATCTACTTCCGTAGTGATACTGCCTCGGAAACCCAAGGAGGGGTCGCTATGAGTCGGGTCAGACTCAACGGCACGTAACAACAACAACAACAGAACATGGTGAAGCTGGCAGAGGTAAAGAGACAGGTTGTGGACGCTTTGTCCACCATGCTAAGAAGCTTAGCTGTCACATAAAATGAGGAGTTACCGAAGGGGGGTATAAGTAGGGTAGGAACAAAGTCACAATAAGACAACTGTGTTTTAGAAAGTTCACCCTGATTACAGAGAAGAGAAGTCTTTAAGGGGAATGAAATTGGAAGCCAAGGAACTAGAAACAGGAATATTCAGTTAATCCAGGTGAGAGATGCTGGCCTGCATTAGGGAAATGAGAATGGGATGAAAAGAATTAGAAAATGAAAAACTGGCAAAACTTGATAACTGATTAAATATAGAGAACTGAATGGGTGTCTGTCTGGTCAGGAAAAAAGAACTTCACATCAGCAAATGTAATAGAAGACATTTAATATGGGTACTATTTTAAAAGATGTTAGAAAAATGGGAAGAGCAAATAGGATAGTGAGGAAACCTTGAGATTAGAGAGCAGGGCTACACGCAAGGGTGGGAGGGCTGAATGGGAGTGGTGGTGTGACCAAAGTCCAGGGGCTGTGGCTGCCTAGAAGAAGCTGGACTATGGAAAAGAGAAAGTCACTTCGGGCTGTCACTGAAGGAAAGCAAGGGAAAGAAATAATCTGGCTTTTCTCCACCCCCACCCCCACTCCCACCCTGTTTTCTCCCATTGGCTGAACCTAACTAGATGCTAGTTGGCAACTGGGAAATCTAGCTTGCCATGTTTTAGCTTCCTGCAAGAAGAACAAGGTAGAGAAGGCCAGAAAATGGATCTGAGCATGAACAGACAAATGAATATGGCAAAAAGATAGAAACAGATTAACTCCTCCCTGGCATTTTGGTTGGATCAGGGGTGGGATGGTAGCATCAGACCTGAGATTAGTAAATCAGAAAATGGGGGAAGACAGATAAGGAAAAAAATAATCTGAATTATTGATTTTAAAAAAAAAAACTCCCTCATTGTAGAATTGTTACGTATATATACATTTGTTGTTGTGCCTTGGAGTCAGACCCGACTCATAGCGACCCCTCCTTGGGTTTCCGAGGCAATATCACTAGGAAGTAGATTGCTCAAGCTTCCTTCCGAGGAGTGGCTGGTGGATTTGAACCGCCAGCCTTCTGGTTAGCAGTCAATGCCTTAGGCACTATGCTACCAGAGCTTCTATATATACATTTAGGATTTAATAAAAATTTATTTTAAAAGTATAGTTTTAATAAATGTTTGAGGCCATTTTGTAATTAGAAATGTCTGTTAACATACCAAACAAAAAACCAAACTCACTGCCATCGAGTGGATTCCAACCCATAGCGACCCCTCCTTGGCTTTCCGAGGTAGTCTCCCTGCAGTAGTAGATTGCCCAGTCTTCCTTACAGGGGAAAAAACGGAATGCTCTGAAATGTGCAAAGTTTTTTCCTCCAGTACCTTTACCTTCACCTTCCTTTGTCACCTTCCTTAGGTCCTGTTTATATGATGTTCATGTTTGCTTTTTTTAGAAAAAGAGAAGGATACCGTAAGAGAGAGGTCAGCATAAAATCATCAAGGCAAAGGAAGACAGTGGGAGGAGCACAAAAGTTAGAGGCAACAAAGGTAAATACTATTACATGCACAGTCCAGTAACAGCAGTAACACTGCGAGTGGATACACAGACGCTCAAGCTGAATAGGTATGGGAAGGTGAAAGGGACTACACCATGAATATATGTAGGTTTAACAGAGGATATTTCTACATATAGATTTACATACGGTGCAAATACATCCATGAATATAGTAGAGCATTTAAAAAAAATACATTGGCCCCATAGGATTTCCAAGGCTGTAAATCTTTACAGAAGCAGATTGCCTTATCTTTCTCCCACGGAATGGCTAGTGAGTTTCAACTACCGAGCTTTTAGTTAGCAGCCAAGTGCTTTAACCACTGTGCCACCACCAGCCTTCTGGTTAGCAGTCAAATGCCTTAGGTACTATGCCACCAGAGTTCCCCATAGCTCCTTAAAATAGAGTATATAAGGGGCAAAGTTATGAAAACTGCTTAGCCATAACCAAACACTTAAGGGAATGAGGTTTAGGGGTTCAGGGCTATAATCTCAGGGAACACTAAGGATTCAAAAAATTCCTTCTGTTTCCCTGTTCTTTCTTTATGGCCCTCAAAGTGACATGTTTGCTTTTCAACACTTTTTTTTTTTTTTTTTTTGGTGATGTGGATGAAAATTACAGAGCAAATTACTTTTACATTCAACAATTCACACACAGTATGTTTTGTGATATTGATTGCAATCCCAACAATGTAACAGCACTCTTCCCACTTTCTCCCTGTGTTTACCATTTCCCTTCATCCTTCTTCCCATCCCTTCTTGCTTTCTGAGTTTTATCCCTGGGCAGTGCTGCCCTTTTGATCTCTATGATTTATGGGGGGGTGGGGGGACCTCACACTGCCATCAAGTCGATTCAATGGCAGTGTTTAGTTCGGGGTTTTTGTTTTGTTTTTTGTTTTTATAGATGAGAAAAGTGATATTTATCAAGGTTCAGTATCCTTCCTCCCTTTGCCACATAAGCCTCACAGCCAGGAAGTGTCAGCTGGGACCGGAAAACGGGTTGTCTGCCTTAAAGCCCATGCCCTTCAACTCTGTACTATAAGGCCTCCATAAATTCCAAAATATTTAATTCTAAATAAATAAACCTATGATAGTATAATTGTGTCTCTATATATCCAGTTGCTCATGGACCAGTGGATTTTAATGAGTTTTTGCACATGTTGTTCACTATAGATTTTAACAGTCCTTTTGTTTTTCAGGAGGTCTGGTAGCATAGTGCCTAAGGCACTTGACTGCTAACCAGAAGGCTGGTGGTTCAAACCCACCAGCCACTCCTTGGAAGGAAGATGGGGCATTCTACTTCCGTAGTGATATTGCCTCGGAAACCCAAGGAGGGGTCTCTATGAGTCAGGTCCAACTCGACGGCACATAACAACAACAACAACAACATTTGTTTCTCAATCTGTAAAGACAGGAATGTATTAAGCAGAACACTTTGATGGCAAGTAACAGAAGACAAGTCAACAAACTGAAAAAAAAAAAAGAAAAAACCCAAAACTCACTGTCATCAAGTTAATTCTGACTAATGGCAACCCCTGTTGGGTTTCTGAGGTAGTGAAACTTTTCTTTCTGCAGAGTGGCTGGTGGGTTTAAACCCCCAACCTTCTGTTTAGCCGTCAAATGCCACCAGAGTTCCTTAGGTCAACAAAGATTAAACAACAAACAAAAGGTTATTGGCTCACTTATGTCTAAAAACTGCAAGAGTTGATTTGTCATCTGCCATTATTGGAATGTTGTGTGAGGAACGTTTTTTTCATTCTCTGTTTCTTGGTATTGCTCTGCTGTGCATTGACCTCATTCTTTTGCAGATTTTCTCCCCCTGGCAGGACAGGTGGCTTTCCACTCTGCAGAGTGACATGGCTTTGCTCATTCATCATCTCAGAAATGAGAGATAACCTCTATTTTCTAAAAGCCATACTAATCTTTGCTGAATTGAACTGTGTTCCCTAAAAATATGGGTTGGCTGGGCCATGATTCTCAGTGGTTTGGCAGTTATGTAATGATGTAATTTACCAGTTATTTAATGATGTAATCATCCCCCATGATGTGATCAATTGGTCAATTGTAAGAGTATTAGGGTGGGAGGCAACATCCTTACTCAGGCACACCCCTGATTTAAGGGGAGTTTCCCTGGGGTGTGGCCTATATCACCTTTTAACCTACAAGAGATAAAAGGAGAAAGAAGGCAGCAGAGAGAAGGGGACCCACTACCACCAAGAAAGAAGAGCTGGGAGCAGAGTACATCCTTTGGACCTGGCTTCCCTGCTCTGGGTCCCAGACCCATGGGAAGATTGATGTACATCTCCAAGGAATGTGAGGCCCACAGATTTTGAAAAAGGCAAGGCCCTTCCCCCAGGGCTGACAGACAGAAAGAGCTAAAGCCATGAATGTGAACTTCCTGCCTCCTAAACTGTGAGAGACTAAATTTCTGTTTGTTAAAGCCATCCACTTGTGGTATTTCTGTTATAGCAGCACTAGATAACCAAGACAATCCCCGAGGCCCAGCTTGGTCACATAACTACCCCTGGACTAACCACTGGATCCTCTGATGCTCAGGCCAATGTTGGGGAGGCAAAGCTTTCTGAATGGCAGACTGATCAGAATCCCATAGATTTGGAAAGGGAAGCAGTTGCCCAAAGGAAAGCCTACAGGTCAGCAAAAAGTCACAGATTTCCACTACAGGAAACATATGAAATCTTCATTTTGCCTGCTTATTCAAACAGAATCTTGGAAGTATTTTAAGATCATGGAATAACTGCATTCTATTCTTCATTTGAACTAAAAAGACATTTCCTCAAGCTTTTTGTATAGCAATTTTACTTGGAATTGAAAGCTTCTTTAAAAGGGGGTGTTGTATCATCAAGGTTATATCTAATTTCAGAAAACATCCAGAACCTCTCCAGCAGCACCACTTTTTTATATTTATTTTTTTTAACCTCCCACTCTTTCCCCGCATACTTTCCCCTAGAACATAATTCTATAGAAAACCACTAGGTCTCTCTCTTAGTACATGCGGTCATCAGGGTGGTCCAGAGTGTAAGGAATTATTTTGGGAATCAGTCATGCTTTTTTCTCTTGTTTTTTTCTTCCCAACTGAAGGCCCTCATTTTATTATCAAAATATTTTAGGAAGTTTGCAAAAGAAATAATGAGTGGCATTTGGTAATAGCATTCTGCCATTTTTCCATATAGCCTGTTTTATTCTGGAAGCCAACTTGATGGCCGAGATTATCCTTTAATATACTGAGGCTGTGGTAAGGCAGATACCTAACAGAAAGGCAATGGAGATCCAAGAGCCAATAATTTTTTTCCTCCTTGTTGGCATGCAGCATAACTAAAGAGAATAGAGTTGCTACTGGAGATTCAAATTTGTCAGAACATGTTAAGAATGTCCTATATAATTATTCATAAAACTTGCTGTAACTTGCTAATACAACTAGTTGGATGCCTATGTGAATGAGTTAGTCTTCTTCTGAAAATGCCTGTGACTGCTACAACATGCTGGTCTCCCCATTAATGGTTTTCCACACTACAAATAATATTTCGCATATGTCTTCCTATTACTAAATGTTTAAACATTAATTCAGCAATCTATAGACACCACAGGAGTTCTATCATTAAATCAGAGTCCCATTCTCCTTGGTGTTTTCACATTGTAGAGATTCTCTCAGCTAATCTGGCTGACTATTTTGGAATAAAAAGACAGAACCAGTTCTCACTTAAGTGGTTATTATTGTAAACATTATGTTCCTATTTATTTAATTCTATGTTGATACTGTCTGGGTGGATAGAACTTCTATATCTAAAGTGTATATTGTATTTTTATAACCAAGTACACTTAGTTACATATTAAGACCATTTAGCCTTCTTACAGCTAAATGAAACCAGTTCCCTGGTTTTATGCCCTATTTTCTAGCTCTTTATTTATTCTTTGTGCCGTACTCTGTATTCTTTCTAGTTTCTCCACATTCTTGTAAAAATATGAAATCACAAACTGGATTTGAGTTGCTAATATGAGCCTGACCAACCCTGCACATTGTGGGAAAATTACTTCATCGTGTTTGAGTGTCCTATTTCAGTTAATATACATCAAGATCATGTCAGCTCTTTTAAAATAGAATTTCTACATTGCAGACACATTTACAGTGACGTATGTTGAAGTACTACAGTACAGGTGGTACTGTAAGACTTCCTTTTAACTATTTTAAGTTAAAGGGCCTTTTGAAAGTTGTTATGGCTAAAACTACCATTCAAGGAAAGTATCCTTCAAAAATAGATTATTGTCATCATATTTTGTATTTCAAGGCTATTTTTTCTTCTAAATGTTCAAAATCCTTAGCATTAAGTTGTCTAGTTACCATTTAAGCATTTAATTGTATGGTTTCAATGTGTAAAATTTTGCACATTGTCTCTGTGTAATTTTAGAAGCCCCACCCCCCATTCCTAAGCGAAACTTTTCATGGAGGACTCCCTTTTTAATCCATGACTCTTACACACTTTCCTCATTTGTTCTTGAGAGCCCCATTTTTGGAGCATTTCAAGCACCAACGTCTTTGCTTAAGATTTCTCGTGACTAAATGAAATCAGCAGATTTTCATAGTATTAATAGATTTTCAAAGTATTAGCATATCTTAGAAAAGTTTCTATTCAAAAATATTATTTTTATATAATTCTCTTTATTTACTTCCCTTCCACTTCCAATTAATCATGTCTAAGGAGCTCTGGTAGCATAGCGCCTAAGCCACTTGACTGCTCACCAGAAGGCTGGCGGTTCAAACCCACCAGGCACTCCTCGGAAGGAAGGTTGGGCAATCCTACTTCCGTAGTGATACTGCCTCGGAAACCCAAGGAGGGGTCGCTATGAGTCAGGGCCGACTCGAGGGCAAACAACAACAACAACAACAACAACAATAGCACATATAACTATTCTTCTCAAAAGAAAGCTATTATAAATTTACAAATCCTGATCAATGTTTTCTTATTTCAGGTAATATTCTATGTTTATACAACATTTAGCCATCTCATTGTAGATCATTAGATTTAAAATGGACAATGAGTGCTCATTTAAATTTACAAATCTAGGTAGGAGTAGTAATAGTGTCAGAACCTGTGTCACTTCAGGGGGAATAATCACCAGGATCAGCCCAAAGCTGATACCCGTGAGGTGGAGGTCAGACTTACCTCCACCCTCCAACCTTTCTACCAATTCTGACACCAGCTGTTCCACAGCACTCTACTTCTCTTCTGGGTTCAATATTCCACTGCAAAGACCACACAGAACTCACAGATCGTACTTGTAGTTAAGTGTAACAGGGTGCAACTCAAGATCCAGATTAACAAACTGCAACTGAGAATCAGCATCAGTAACCATGTCTGCAAAGTCTCCCTTCTTCAGAACAGGACAGCTCTCTCGGCTCCTCTTAGCCAGACAAGCCTCCTTGCAGCACACTCAGGACAGGCCCCTCTCACCTGCCTCAAAACAGGCTTCTCTTAGCCCTGCTGCCTGTTGCCACAGCTCTGCCATTGGGCCCCTTCCAGACCTGTTGCCATCTTCGATGTTATAGCCACGTTATAGCTCTTTTAGAAGATTCTTTGCCTCTTCTCTCTCTGCTTCTTTTCAATTCTCTCATTTTTCTTCCTACAGCTTCTTCCTGTTGCTTTTCTGCCTGCTTCTTTATGTCTCCAAAATTGTCTGCGAAGTTGACTGCTTATATACACAACTCCTTGTCAATTTCAAGGCGTAGCCTTTCCACCAGGGCCATTAACTGACCAATCCCCTCTCAGAAGGCCACAGGTATTTCATTTGCATAGTCTATTGCCCAATCCCTATAAAGTGTAAACTAATCACAGGGCAGGCTGCAGCACTGGACCAGACATAAAGTATCAAACCAAGTTTTCACAGTTTACTCAGGAAATGTCAATCAACCTGGACAAAAGAAACAAACTCTTTAGGATAGAAAACTAGGACAAAGGTAACTACTTGGAGTTCTGAGAGAAAATCTCTTAAACTGTTTTTCCAAAGAACCAAGGCAAAAGGCCACATAAAGGAATACATTTAACCACAAATGTAAATCCATTCCTTTCAGCAAGACTCATGAGTCATGTTGGTCATTGCATTGATTTACAATGTTATACTGCTGTCCATTTAATTTTTGTGCATAGATGAATACAGTCCATTTCATTTCTATATTGGTCAGGATTCATCTGCAGAGAATAAAATCTATTCAAACTAGTTTAAGCAGGAAATATTTTATTACAGGATATTTAATAGCTTAAGAACCACTGAAATGTCTGAAGAAACAGACTCTAGGTTGAGCTTTAAGGGCAACTCACAAAGCCACACCACGGAACTGGACCACCAAGGGAGCTAGTGTCTCTTTACAGCAAGAAGCTACATGCTTCAGACTAAACTATCACTCCACGGTCAGGAAGCTATTGCCATGAGTGCTGGCTTCAGAACCACTTCGTGCTCATTACAATCCATACCAGCAAAATTGGGTACTCCACCCCCTGATTTTGATACCCAGGAAGCTAGTTACTACACAATGGGGGCTTCTACTAGTGATGACACAGAGAAGCCAAACACTTCCACAGCTGTGCTTGCCAGCAACGCAACAGAGTATGGTTTGCTCTCACAGAAGCACATCTGATTGGCTTATTTGAAATAAATTCTGGGACCCAGCTGCAAGGAGTCTGGGAGATTTTCCAGGCTATGCTGTACAGGCAGGCACAGTAGAAGGATGATGGAATGGCTGTCAATCACCAATTTACAAATCCATGACAACCATAATCAAACGTAATCTTAAATTCATCAAATTTAAACAAGTTATACCTCAAAGCTTTGCATGATAAACGAAAAGGCTTTTGCATTTGTTGTTTTTTCAAAAAATAAAATGATCACTACTTTCTTTTTTTAATTTTTATTGTGATTTCGGTGAAAGTTTACAGAGCAAATTCATTTTCCATACAACAGTTTACATACACTTTGTCTCATGACATTGACTGCAGTTTACCACAATACAGCAGCTCTCTTCCCTTTCCTCCCCATAGTTACCTCTTCCCTGTATCTGTCCCTCCCATGCACTCCTGCCACCCCTCAGCTGTCTCCCTGTGCTTACACGGCCCTTCTATTCTCCCATGATTGATCTCTCCAAGGAGTGTATCCACCTACTATAACTGTTCAGTTCATATGTTTGTCTTTTGTTTGGCTGGCAGCCACAGGGGTGGGTTCAATTCCAGACCTGAAGGCAGCTAGGGGCCATAGTCTCAGGGGTTCCACCAGGCTCTATCAGACCAGCAAACCTGGTCCCTCTTTTTTTATGATTTTGAGTTTTGTTCCACTTGGTTCTCCCACTCTATCCTGGATCTCCTGCATAGATCCCCCTCCCAGTGGTTGACAGTGGTAGCTGGGCACCATCTAGTTCTTCCGGTCTCATAGTCATATAGGCTGAGGATTGCATGTTCTACCAGTCCCTTGCACTGATTGTTTCCATGAATCTTTGATTGTCTTCATTCTTCTTTGCTCTGGATGAGAAGAGACCCATCATTGCATCTAGATGGCTCCTTGAAAGCTTTTAAGATCCCAGTTGCTACTCACCAAAGTAGGATGTGGAACAATGTTTTTGTGTAGTATGGTATGCTAATTGATTTTGATGTCTCCTGCGACCATGGTCCAGAGCCCACAGGTCCAACTACTAGCTCCCTCTGGGTAGCTGGTTGTGGCCAAGAAGGGACTACAACCTTGTCCCTTGTCAGCTCTACTATTTACCTAGAAATTCCTACAGAACATACAAATACACTTGTAGAAACATTGCCTGCCAACCCTATACGTGGTCATGGGCACACTCTCCCCTACCAAGACATACCTGATTGTTCAGCCTGTCCACACATCTATCCACCTGTAGATCGGTGTTTGACATCACTGGCAATGCAGTACTGTATGTGCGAAAGGGTTCATCTTTGTTGTCTGTACCTCCCATGCACCTATGTCTTCCTCATCCTCAATGTTGATCATTCACATTTGATACATTGCCCTTCCCTTCATCCAAATCAACACTTGTCTCTACCTATCTATCAGTTTTTCCTCCCCTCCATTACCACCCCTGGTAACCAACAAAGGAAATTTCCTTCCATATATAAACCTTTCCTTGACTTTTTGCAGTAACGAACTAATACAATATTTGTACTTCTGTGATTGACTTATTTCACTCAGCATAATGTCCTCCAAGTTCATCCACGTTATGCGGAATTTTGCATATTCCACATTATTCTTTAGGGTTGCATAGTATTCCATTGTGCATATGTATCATAATTTGGTTATCCATTCTTCTGTTGATGGGGATTGTTTCCATCTTTTGCCTATTGTAAATAGTGCTGTGATGAACATGGGTGTGCATATATCTGTTTTTGTCCTAGCTCTCACTTCTTTAGGATATATACTTAGTAATGGAATGGCTGGGTCAAATGGTATTTCTAATTCCAACTTTTTAAGGAATCTCCATACTGCTTTCCACAGTGGTTGAATCATTTTACAGTCCCACCACCCGTGTATGAGAGTCCCAATGTCTCCAGATCCTCACCAGCATTTGTTATTTTTCTGTCTTGTTGAACTTTGTTACTCGTGCTGGGGCAAGATAGTATCTCACTGTTGTTTTGAAAATGATCATTACTTTCAAGGATAAATTATAAATCAGTTTTGTTACTGATAGGGGGAGAGGTTCTCCTTATAACTTTTAATAGAAATATACCTCAAAAATATTTTGATATAGGATAAAATATTACAATAACTTATAACTTTCAGTGGTCAGTATTGGTTGGTATTAATCAATCAGTTCTGTATTCATGCAACGATATGAGCATCTGCTATGTGTATTATATCAGTGTAGATACAGTGGAGATTACAAATGAGTAGATATATATCACATCTCCCTTTCCCTCAAACAGCTCACACTATAATAAGAAATAAAAATAAACTTGAAAAGATAGGTTTTCCTATTAAAAAGATCTGAGTTCAATTCCTTCCTATTCTGAGGCAATGTCACTACGGAAGTAGATTGCCCAACCTTCCTTCCGAGGAGTGGCTGGTGGATCCATGGAAGTACACTGTACAGTTGTTGACCCAACTCTGGTTACATTAACACTAATCTCAGCTTTTGCCTTCCTCCACTTCACCAGTAACTTATTACCTTGACTCATAATTCAAATCCTGTAAGTACACCAAATTCTATCTTCAAGTGGACAGCTCAAAGAGAAACAGATGGGAGTTGTGCAAGTACAGACTGTTGGGCCAGCCTGGTGATGGAGGGTGGGGTAGAGGTAGGGGTCGCCTGCTTTGACACCACCAAAGCACAACAGACATCAGAGACTGGTCTACCTGCTTTTAAAGCAGGACGTTCTGTGTGTCTTCTGTGGAGGAGTATTCAACATTTTGGCAATAAAAACAAGGGCACTCTTGTCAATGTGTATTTTCTTGCATACTCCCAATGCATATGCATTTTTTGAAAAGAACTAATCTGACTCAATTTTCTTGTTGTAGACACTTCTTACTTATTTGTAAAGGTAGCTGATCACTCACATTATGATATAATTTTTCCTGATCTAAAAGATGAATGATAATGTGTTAGATTGGATTCTCTAGAGAAACAAAGCCAGTAAAGGTTATATATATGTATATATAAGCTCTGGTAGCATAGTGGCTAAGACACTTGCCTGCTAACCAGACGGCTGGCGGTTCAAACCCACCAGCCACTCCTCGGAAGGAAGGTTGGGCAATCCTACTTCCGTAGTGATACTGCCTCGAAAACCCAAGAATCCAAGATCTCCAGGCCGAATGGTGGACTGTTCACTCACAGACGGTTGCAGGCAGCACATCAGAATCCCGATCCACAGAAGAATGTCTCTTTTCCCAGGATGTCCATAGATATACTGGAAGCAGGCCACACCCCTAGGGAAACTCCCTTTCAACAGATTGGCTGCTCAAAACATATTCATCTGATCCCATCATGGGAATAACCATATCACAACAGCTTAAACCACACAGAATTGTGGTCCAGCCAAGTTGATGCACAGCTCCAACTATCACAGATGTAAAATAAATAAATAAATAAATAAATAAATTGCTGACCAGTTAATTTCTACTTGTAGAGATCCTGTAGAATGCCCTAGAGGGTTTCCAAAGATATAAAGCTTTACAAAAGCAGACTGTCACATCTTTCTTCCATGAAGTGGCTGGTGGGTTTGAACTGAAGACCTTTCAGTTATTAGCCAAGCACTGTAACAACTGTAACCGTCATGGCTCCTTCAAGATGAATGATAGCTAACATTTATTCAAGGCTTTTCACACGCTTTTTTACCTCATCTCATTTCATCTTTATAACAATCCAGTGAGGTAAATAAATCCTGAATTTTACAAATGAAAAAAGAGTCTATGAAAAGGCCCATCATAGAAAAATATTTAATGAAATGCACTAATACTTATGACATTTGTACATATATGTCTGTTGTGTGTGTGAAAAAATGTTTGTGAAAGCACACAAGAGTCATACACATTGATAGTACGGGGGGGGGGGGGGGGATGATGCCCTCAAAACCACCCTAGAAGTAGCTTTCTCTGGAGGGCGGGAGTTTTTGTTTTTTAACTTTTCTCATCAAGTTTTCCATAATGAAGAGAAAAATATTTGGTAATCAATCATAAAAACTCCAGTAAATATAGAATCAATTTTTGTTTGATGGCATACTGAATTTTCAGTGCCATGTAGTAAACATCATATTCTTATCTGAATGTTGTTGTTGCTATTGTTATGTGCTGTTGAGTCGGACCCGACTCACAGCGACCGCTCCTTGGATTTCCGAGGCAGTATCACTACCGAAGGAGGAAGGATCTCTGGTAGCATAGTGCCTAAGGCACTTGACTGCTAAACAGAAGGCTGGCGGTTCAAACCCATCAGCCATTCCTCGGAAGAAAGGTGGAGCAATCTACCTCCATAGTGATACTGCCTCGGAAACCCAAGGAGGGGTTGTTATGAGTGGGGTCTGACTTGATGGCACACAACAACAACAACATCACTACGGAAGTAGATTGCCCAACCTTCCTTCCGAGGAGTGGCTGATGGGTTTGAACCTCCAGCCTTCTGTTTAGCAGTCAAGTGCTTTAAGCATTGTGCTACCAGAGCTCCTTCTCATCTGAATAGATGTATCTAATATTTGCAATATATTTTTATTCATTTATATCCAATTTTTGAGATATAATTTACATACAATTAAAATGCACTCTTTTTAATGGACATTTCAAGGAGTTTTCACAAATGCACAAATTCATGTATGTAATAAAAACTACAATCAAGATCTAGATATTTCCATTACCCTAGAAAGTTCCCTAGTACCTGATTACAATCAGGGCCCTTCCCCCAGTCTCTGGCAAGCATTGATCTGTTTTCTGTCTGTATAGTTTTGTCTTTTCCAGAACATAATATAAACGGAATCATGCAGCATGTAGTCTTTTGTTGCTGACATCTTTCACTGTCAATGCCATATTTCCTTGCCTTCTGTAGCAATTTGGATCTGGGATGCTTAATAACAATAGGTTTCTTTAATTAATTTGAAAATGTATAGGCAGAGTTGTATTTAGGATACCTTATCTATCTTCAGCCATTTAACCACCCCTCCCCATAAAAAAAAAAAAAAAAGTTAGTTATATTACAGAAAATCAACAAAATCTAGTTAATAGAGAAAAAAAAACGTGTTTTTTTTTTTTTTTTTGCTAGATTGGCAGAAGTAAAAGTCTGAACTAAACAAAAAATGAACTGGCATATTTCAGAGCAGCTGTTGCATGCATAAACTAACCTACAGGAAAATATTTCCTTCTAATCTTTTGAAAGAATTAAAATGCAAAATATCTGGTACACTTTGTTGTGGTTACAGTTATGTCTGTGAAAATCAAGCCTATTCCACTTGTAAGACTTTCGGTTTTGCACTGAAGATTTGCCTTCATTGTAACTGCAAACAACTGTATCTATTGCCTCTTTAGTTCTACAGCAAGTTCAAAGTCTATCAGATTTATGGTCTGAGTACAGAGTGAAGCATACCTTTAAACTTTAAAAAGCCTCTTTAGTTGTGTTTCTTGTTAGAGAATTTTTTAAATGCACCACTGGAGCAATTTAAAACTTGATTGCAGCTTTGTGCACATGTAACTGCTTGGAAGAAGAGAAGAAAACAACATTTGAACTACAATTATTCTTTTGGTGACTTTTTGCACATTGCTAAGCCTTTAACTGAATATTTTCAGGGTCATCAACTTCAATGATTTTTTCAGCAGGCTTATTTGATGTGATTTACGTATGTTGTTGTTGTTGTTGTTTTGCCGTCGAGTCAGCCCTGACTCATAGCGACCCCTCCTTGGGTTTCCGAGGCAGTATCACTACGGAAGTAGGATTGCCCAACCTTCCTTCCGAGGAGTGGCTGGTGGGTTTGAACCACCAGCCTTCTGGTGAGCAGTCAAGTGCCTTAGGCACTATGCTACCAGAGCTCCCTGATTTAAGTATAAGATTCATCTATTTAAAGTGCAATATTCATTGACTTAGGAGCTTTGGTGGTATAGGGCCTAAGGCATTTGACTGCTAACCAGAAGGCAGGAGGTTCAAACCCACCAGCCACTCCTGGGATGGAAGATTGGACAATCTACTTCTGTAAAGATAAAAAAAAAAAAAAAAACTCACTGCTAAAGAGTCGGATCAGACGGACTCATAGGGACCCCTTCTTGGGTTTCTGAGGCAGTACCATATACTAGGGAAGTAGATTGCTCAACATAGTGTCTCAGAAACCCAAGGAGGGATCGCTTTGAGTCGAATCCACTCAACTCAAAGGCAGTGAGTACTGGTTTTTTTTGTTTTGTTTTGTTTGTTTATTCACTGACTTTTAATAATTTTCACTGTACAATTGTCACCATAATCCAAATTTAGAATACTTTTTCATCCCAGAAAGAAGCCTCACACCCATCAGCAACACTTTCAATCCCTCTTACCCCCAGCCCTGCTGTTGTTTTTGTTGTGTGCCATCGAGTCGGACCCAACTCATAGCGACCCCTCCTTGGGTTGCCCAGGCGGTATCACTACGGAAGTAGATTGCCCAAGCCCTAGGAAACCACTAATCTAGTTTCTGAGTGACAATGATTTTTAACTTGGTAGGATATTTTTAAAACCATGTACCTAAAACAAGGACTGCATTTTCATATTTGCTCATGTTAAATTCTGTAATTTTAGTCATTAACTTAGGCCAATTCATTGTTACTCTTGCTAGAATGCCTAGATCAACTTGAATTTTTGTAAAAACAGTTCTACCCGTTGATCCTCCCCTTTTTTCCTCCACTGCAATTTTTAAAGGTCTCGCTTTGAATCTTTTGAACATGTAGCTAAAGGACAGTTGGTGCTCAGGAAAGCAAATATTAGCATGAGTGTTTCCAAAAACCCCTTCCTTTAGCAATTAACACGGAGTTTACATAACTAAAAATACTTCAGTAGCATGCATTTTCTCAACAAATTACTTAGTGAAAGTAAACAACAAAAGTTCTAAAATATCTGAACAACAGTACTTTTGTTAAATGTGTTTTTTAAGGTTTAGCCCTGTTTAGCATTTAAAGGAAAACCTGATGGGTGGGGTAGGGAGACATTGCTTCACTACAGCTTTGTATTCTTTTGCTAGTGACCTCAAAGCTTGCCTAAAATTCTACTGTTAGTTTAAAAAAAAAACACAATGTTTCTAGTTTTCTTTGCAACAAAGATCTCATTGGCTGAAGACAAATGTTTAATTATTAGAAATAGAGGGCCTTGAAGTTATGCACTTCTCAGAATAGTAGGCTCAACAGGAAGAAGGAACCAGAAAACATATTCTATTTGTGGTAAAGTGGTATAATTTGACATCTTAAAGTTGACTCAATTTTTCAGAAGGAAAAGTAGCTGGTAAACTTACTCAAACATATTTGTTAAAATGATATTTCTTGTTAGGTTTGTTAGCTTATGTATTAGTTATTTATTGCTATGTAACAAACAACACTAAATTTTAGTGGCTTAAAACAATAATCAACATGTATTATTTCTCACAGTGTCTATAGGGTCAGGAATTTGAGAATGGCTTGGCTGCGAAGGTTGAGTTCCATCTTCTCAAGAGACTCAGATTTTGCCTGAGGTTGAAGTCATATGACCTGTGATGTAAGCAAATTATGGGTTTTCCTTTTTTTTTTTTTTTCTCCAAAGGCTTGACTAGGCTAATGGTGGCTCATTCACATAGTTGGCAACTTGGCAGGAGGTCAATTTCTATCCACATACGTCTCTCTATAGGCCTGTTTGAATATCTGTGACATCATATGTGGCCTTTCCTAGAGTAATCCAAGAGGACAAGGCACAAGCTCCAAAGTCACAAGCCATCACCTTTTTCATTACTGGTCACACAGTACAGTGCTGGTTCAATGTAGAAGGAAAATATACAAGGGCTTGAAGACCAAGGGGGTAACAATCAATAGGGACCATCTTGGACATTTTACATTACAATGCTCTGTAGATAATTTTTAAGCATTACCAAAACACAAAGATACTAACTTCCTTTTAAATATAAAAATCTATATATATCTCTAGCTATCATATATACTGAATTTATATATATATCTATCTATATATATATATATAGATAGATAGATATACACACACACACATATGTGTGTGTATATATATATATATATATATATGGGAGCTCTGGTAGCATAGTGCCTAAGGCATTTGACTGCTAACCAGAAGGCTGGTGATTTAAACCCACCAGCCACTCCTCGGAAGGAAGATGGGGCAATCTACTTCCATAGTGATACTGCCTTGAAAACTCAAGGAGGGGTCGCTATGAGTCGGTTCCGACTTGACGGCACATATCAACAACAACAACATATATATATATGTATATATATACAAATCCTCAGTGAACAACAGAGTTCTGATGAAAGTATATACCTATTTTAATTCCAGGGCAATTAATCATTCCTTGAGAATATGCTATATAATCAGACATATGCTTAAATCTTAAGGTATTAAGGGGTATGACAGAGGGGACAAAATCCTCTCAGAATTTTATCTGAATAATATCTTAAAACTCCCTTTCAGAATGATGTCCTCTGCCAAAAATCAGGTATGAAATTCAACCCCGATCCATAGGGCTATGCCTCTACTTCCAGCTTTCATTGGGAAATTCTGGTTTTCTCTCGATCCTGGAAGGAAGAAGATTACCACCTAATAGAAACAGGACTATTTTGTCTCTTTATATTAATGCTAGATATAGTATGACATGTCTGATTTTCCCAGAGAAACCTGGAGTCTCACCATGGTTTGTTTTGAAAATTGGAATGCATTCAGCAAAAGCAGATACATAGTAATTTTTCTTTATTTCTGAGTTTGTCCTCAATAGAAAAAAAGCTGGGAAGGATATAGATCAATCTGTTAGCATCAGGAATTGTGAACATTTATTGGTTTTATTAGTTATCTACTTCACTCCTTTGGAAATAGCAACCCTCTCTATCGAATAAACTGTTCTGTCTCCTTGCCAAGTTATCCAAATGGGTGCTGCCTTCAATTCTGTCTTTCTGGCTGTGAAACTGGCCACTCATGATACCATGGTACCCCTGGCCACAGTAATTCTTTCAGAATTTACCCTGTGGCCCAAGCCAGAGTACTTCCTTAGGATTTTTTGAACTGGCATTGGGGAGGAAGGATTCTTCCCACTACAATCATGTGGTATAGTCAATTACTTGGTATGACTCTTTTAGCTGTGGTCTTTGTGAATCCCACCAGATTATTGGTGGAACTATGCAAATATGATGTGTTTGTGGCTCACCAAGAAGATTATATAGCTAGCTAATTATGTAAATAAGGTATATGGCACCCTTGTAGGGTTGGGCCATGCAAATAAGGTATATGGAACTCTAATATGAGGATTGGTTACTTTTGTCATTCTGCTAGGCTTAGAATGAGCCTTCTCAGAAGCAGAAAGGAGCCTCTCACTGCCATCAAGAGAGAAGAGATGGAGGTGAAGTAGAGCATGTCCTTGGACCCAAGATTCCTGTGCTGGACCTTCTTGGCAGAAAGATGGCATTGACGACCAGCAGAGACGACTGGCTAAGGAACCAAAAGGAACGAGACAGAGCAGTGGTCTTACTGGGTGCAGTGAATTGCTTGACGTGGCCCTTCGAGCCATTGTCCTCCATTCTGTGATGTTTTGGAAATCCCATTATCCATGCCTGTTTGGGGTGGTGTGGTAGTTAAGGTCAGGTATCAATTTGGCTGGGCAGCTGGTAGTAGTCATTCCCTATAATGACTGGCAATCGACTCTGTGATGGGATTTAGGTTAATTCTGTTGGGGCAACACAGGTGGAATGTATCTTGAGTCCTGACTTGCTGGAGGGTATAATTCAAGTCACCACCCTTAGCTTCCCTGAGGGTATACCTACGAATCTCCTGGGAAGATTCGCTCTCCTCTTGCTCCAGCTTTGTGTCTTGGATCATCCTCATCTCACCCCTGGATTTGGGACAGCAGCCATCATCTGATCTGCTGATCTAGGTTCATCAAACCCCAAGAGTTGGGAGGATCCTCCAGACCTACTCACAGACCCCAGACTCGCCAGCCTGCCAGCCTCCACCACTACTACGTGAGGCGAACCCTTGGGTGTCTGTGAGTTCTGTGAGCCATTACAGCGAAATACAGAACCCTAAGACTGGAGAAATTACTGGGAGGAAGAGGAAGAGTTAATGTCTGAAATGATGGAGTGGCATGGTAGTTTGGACATTGGGACATCTTTAACCTCCGCCTCATGGGGACCGGCCTCGTGCTGATCTTTCTAAGAGAAATTGTTCAAGCGCTGGGCCATGGAAGGAGAAAGCTGAGTGCCTTTGGTCAGGAGGCTTGCTGGTGGAGTGGGGTGCATCTAGGTGCACCTATTGGCAGAGCTAAAAAAGCTTCATAACACTTGTCCAATTAGAGCAGAGACAAAGCCAAGAGGCCAAAGGCCAGAGAGGTGTGTCTGAGGACATAGCCAAAGGAGACTGTCCTGAATGAAGAATTGTATCCTAAGAATGCTCCTGAACCTGAACTGTAACCTGTTACTTCTCAAATAAACCCCATAATTGTGAATATTGTCTGTGAGCTCTGTGTGGCCACTGCAACAAATTATCAAACCCAGCAGAGAAGTAGTGAGTGTCATGGGAGGGACGGTTGGTGTCAGAGTTGATAAAAGGGCTGGAGGGTGGTGGCATGTTTGGCCTCATAGGAATAAGCTTTGGACTGCTGATGGTGAATCTGTCTCCCTCTTGTGAAGTTAGAGGAAGTCAGAAGATGCTGGCTCCTTGTCCTTTCGGCAAGTCAAGAAGATGATTCTTGAGCTACTGATGGCCAGTTTCATTCCTAGTAGGAAAAACCAGTCTACACAGTGAGCATGCACTGAAAAGAAGAGATGAGACAGAGCTACAGGTGAATCCTTGATGCCGGCTCCTGCATTTGACCTTCTGCAGTTTTGGTTATATGAGTAAATAAATTGATTTGTTTAAGGTGTATCAAATTGGATTTCTATCATTTATACCCATAAACCCTAGCTAGTACTGCTAACCAGAAGGCTGGTGGTTCAAACTCACCAGCCACTCCTCAGAAGGAAGATTGGGCAATCTACTTCCATAGTGATACAGCCTCGGAAACCCAAGAAGGGGTTGCTATGAGTCAGGTCTGACTCAATGGCACATAACAACAACAACAACAGCAGGGACTGGGGAAATTTCACTCTCTTTTTGAAACATTAACGTATTAATTTTTTTTCACTGCAAATGATAGAAACTCTTTTTGACCTACCATAAACAAAGAGGGAATTTACTGGATCATGTATCCAAATGTAGAAAGAACATGAGTGGAGTTACCTAAGGAATACCTAGAATCAAAAATCTAAATCCCATCAAACGTCTATGATATTTTTCTTTTTGGGTCTCAGCTTTTTTCCTCCTTTACTGTGGGCTTGCTTTCTTCACCCAGTGGAGACATGACCGCTGCTGAAAGCACTGTGGCATAGTCACTGCTTTCCAGAAACTAGTGTTCATCTCTGAAGAGTCGGTCATGGCACCATGAGAAGAAGTCTAAAATTGCTAACAAAACTCACAAGAGCTTGCTATGTTAAACAGAATAACAACTTATTTATTTACATGAAAACTGTAGCTGATGAGGAGAATAAAATCCTAGTCAGTGCATGCTTTCCCTTTGAGCAATAAATTGCAGAAGGTAGCTTAGTAATGAAAAGAAATGCAACAAGGGAAGAAGTCAACTGGAGACACATTTCATGCAGGCCCAGGTGAGGCTAACAAACCACACTTTCCTCACGAAGCTGACACACTATTGCTTTTTGTATACCCCTCTTTTAGGCTCCACCTATTGGTTGTAAATAAAGCCTTTAATATCTATATATAAACATTGTTTACATTTTATATTTATATCTTAATTATAATCACAACCATTCTTGTCTTCTTCAAGTAATACTCAAAACAATTTGATTGAAGTTTGTTTTATTTTCCTACTATTTTATACTGCCACTATTGCCAATGCTGTCTTGGTTACTTTTATGTATCACCAATACCACCCATCCTTTATCAAACCAAACTCACTGCCATGGAGTTGATTGCGACTCATAGCGACCCCTCCTTGGGTTTCTGAGGCGAAATCTCTGCAAAAGTAGATTGCCCAATCTTCCTTCCCAGGAGTGGCTGGTGGGTTTGAACTGCCAGCCTTCCAGCTAGCAGTCAAGTGCCTTAGGCACTACACCACCAGTGCTCCTTTTCAGTAAGAAAGTAATCTTATTTCTCTGGTTTCTAAATTCTTAGAGGGGCACCTTACTGTCCTCCATCTATCAATATTACTAAAAGCCATGTTGATACTTTATTCAGTCTTAAAGGCTTTGATGAAAGCCATTAGCTAGTCCTAGGTCTATAAATTATAGTGAGATCAAAACCAAAAAAAAACAAGTGGGAGCTCTGGTGGCATAGTGCCTAAGGCATGTAAGTGCTAACCAGAAGGCTGGTGGTTCAAACCCACCATCCACTCCTTGGAAGGAAGGTTGGGCAATTTACTTTTGTAGTGATACCACCTCAGAAACCCAAGGAGGGGTCGCTATGAGGTCTATAAATTACAGTGAGATCAAGTATTGTGTTATGGGCTCTGAGTTCTGAGCTGATTTATAGCACTTGAGCAGACTCACCATGCAGCAGCTGGATTGCCAGTTAGGTGGCTAGAATCACTGATGCAAATGAATTTCCAGACAACTAAAACACATATCTTAATGACTTGGGGCAAGATTACTTCACCACTAGTGACTATGTAGGGGATAAGATTTTTAAATTCTGTTTATCAGCAATGACCACCATCAAGTGATCATCAAATTAAGTTAGTCTCTTCAAAGTGTGAAGATTTTATGTGTCCTCCGTATAAAAAGGACTTAGAGAGGTCTCAGGGGGAACTCCTGGGTACATATGGAATTACCATCTTACTAAGATATTAAAAAAAAAGATGAACTCTATCAAAATTGGGAATTTTAAAATTCTAGAGTAGTAAGTAAGAAACAAATTGTTGTTTCTACAACCTCATTAACTTTGAGAACAAATATGTGCCATATACTAGAGTAAGCCAAAGTCTAAGAGTAACAATTATTATATAACAGAGCAATAAATACACATCATACTTCTGCTTGGTTAAGTTCTTTATTATTCCTCAACTCCCAACATAATTTTTCCTTCTTTCATACTATTGTGTAATATTACCTCTTTCACCAGGATATACAATTTTGGCCAATAACTTAATATTTCTTTTTCTTACATCTTCATCAGAGAATGGGAGCTCTGGTGGTGTAGTGCCTAAGGCATTTGATTGCTAACCAGAAGGCTGGTGGTTCAAACCCACCAGCCACCCCTTGGAAGGAAAATTGGGCAATCTACTTCTGCAGAGATACCACCTCAGAAACCCAAAGAGGGGTTGCTATGAGTCGGAAAACGACTTGATGGCAGTGCGTTTATAACTTCATTTGTAAAGTGAGAGATTTAATAAAATCCCACAGATCTCTTTTTTTTTTTCTCAGATCACTCAGTACAGCTTATTTACAGTGTGATAACTAGTTGTTTTATTCTTTTAGCTTTTTCAGTATCTGAGAACCCTTGAGGAGTATAGGACGCTATGCAAACATGAAAAGTAGCTGTTTGACAAGTGAGAAATGAGAATGCTTAATTAATAATAAGTGGTCAAGATTAGTAAAAACCATTGCAATTCCTGTGACTGAATGAAGATGACAAACCCAACATCTCAAACTTGTACAGCAACTGTATCTGTATCTGTGTCCTAGTTTGGATAGGATACTGAACTAAATACTCTTTCTTGAAACATAGTCTCAGTAAATCAATTAATTATAACAAATAATAATCCCAGTGGTTCTTTGAAGTACCTTTACTTTTTTAAAAATTATATACATTTGTTGCTTTTTTAATTTAAACTTTTTTTATTTTGAAATATTTTCAAATTTAGAGAAAAGATGAAAGAATAATAGGAAACTCCCATATATGCTTTATACAGATTCATCAATTTTTTAAAAATTTACTACATATTTTATCATTTTCTTTCTATTTTTTTGTACCACTTGACAGTAATTTCAGTTTGTATTTTTTTAATAACAAAGATGTTAAGCACAGTTATAAAACTGAGGAAATTCAATGTTGCTATAATATTTTTTATCTAATCTATAGTCCATATTCCAATTTTGTCAGTTTATTCAGCAATGTCTTTTATGTCAGGATTCAGTCTTTATGTGTTTCATTTCTTTCTCTTTACTCTCCTTTAATCTGAAATACTTCCTCAGCCTTTATTTGTCTTTCATAACACTGACATTTTTGTTTTACAGGTGACTGTTTTGTGGAATATCTTTCCATTTGGGTTTGTTTCCTTGTGATTAGCTTCAGATTATGCATCATGACATGCATGCTGTGATGCCCTTTTCAACGTTTCTAGAGAAAACCATTAGCTAATTCTAGGCCCATAAATTATAGTGGGATCAAGTGTTGAACAAAAAATCAAAACATCCATAGGTACATGATGTCCTCCTACTCCTCACTGACAATTTAATTCTGGTCACCTGGTTAAGGTGTGGTCTTGTTTTTCTACTGTATACTTAGTTTTCCTCCTTATGACTAAAACCAGTGTTTGCACAAAATGCCAGGACCAAAATAGAATTTGAAACAATTTTTTTTCCTGTATGATGGTTCTGCAAAAAATAAAACAAAATACCCACTGGTATATAATTAAGAGGGAAAAAAATACAGTGACTGAGATATAGACTCTGGAACCAGATGGCTAAGGTTTGAATCCCAATTCCACCACTTCCTTGCTGGAAAACTTAGAGAGTTACCTTACCTCTTTGCGCTTCCATTTCATCATCTGTAAAAATATGGAAGATAAAAATACTGCCCTACCACATTGTGTTATGTTGTTGTGAGGATTCAGTGAGTTAAACATATGTATATCTAGCACATAGTAAGCATACATTATACATTTTGATATGCAGTATATATATATTTATTTATTATATACAATTTTTTTTTTCAGAATACTCATGAAAAAGTGAAGGATAGAAATTAAAAATCCAAATAATGAAGTAACTTTTTTCAGATGCTGTTATTCTTCTCTTACTACCAGAACATAAGCTGATGCAAATGTTATTACTTTCTTACTCATTGGTTTTTTGAACAAATTTGCAACAAGGTCCTATAATGTTCCAGGTAAAGATGCAGGCACTGTGTATACACATGCATTGCAGTGAGTTTGTCTTTATGCAAGTCCTTTGTGGTCCTGAAGGAGCTGTGGTGGTGCAATGATTAAACCATTCAGTTGCTAACCAAAAGGTTTGAACCCACCAGCCACTCTGTGGGAGAAAGATGAGGCAGTCTGCTTCCATAAACATTTACAACATTGGATACCCTATAGGGCAGTTCTAGTCTGTCCTAACAGGTTTATATGTGTCAGACTCGACTCGATGGCAGTGGGTGTTTTGATTTTGTGGTCCTGAGTTTGTAGTTCTGCCTAAAATAATTGGTTGGCCCATAGCCTGCTCTGTGATTGGTTTATTTTATTTACCTTGCAAGGATTGGACAGTTTACTATGCAAAAATCGTACATAAATCTTGTGGGGATTGGTCAGTCTACTATGCAAATAAGGGTGTAAAATCACCTGATAGGATGAAGAAAATGAACTATAACAATGTGATAGAGAGAATTTAGGATTCCAATACTAGCTGACTAGGTCAGGTAAAGTCTCTTGGTGATGCACATATTAAATGAGCCTTCTATTACTCATCTAACACAATATTTTATAGAATTATAATTTTAACTGAAACAACATTGAGAAAATTCTTCTTAGTGCATTAACCTCTCTATAAATAAGATATTATCACAGTTGCATAATGTTTTTTTAGTACAGTATTGAATAAAAAACTCAAACTCACTGCTGTGAAGTTGGATCCAACTTATAGTGACCCCTCCTTGGGTTTCTGAAGCAACTACAGAAGTAGATTGCCCAACCTTCCTTCCTAGGAGTGGCTGGTGGGTTTGAACCGCCAGCCTTCTGGTTAGCAGTCAATGCCTTAGGCACTATGCCACCAGAGCTCCTCAGTATTGAATAAGTGTCAGTTAAGTTGATCTAGAATAAAATTGCTCTTAATTGAAAAGATGCCCCCTTTGTCATCGGCTCTTAA
>NW_006921841.1:568079-568766 GCF_000298275.1 Orycteropus afer afer | reverse complement strand
AGCTGTATGATTTGCAAGAAGTTGCTTAATCTCTCTGAGCTCCAACAGCCTCATCTCTAAAATGTAGGGTAGTTGTGAGGTTTGGGGAAAATTAAAAACGATTATATATGTGAAAAGCCTAGCATAGCTCCTTGCATGGGGTTCACTGTACTCATCAAATATGTCATCCTCTTCCTGTATGCATTAACATAGTGACCTCTGTAGAGCTAAGGAGACTCTTCAAGTCTGAAACTGCCACAACTACCCTCAGGATAGAGACTCTTATCCTGGGAGGACAGCAAATACCTGGAAGATAAGATAAGTTCCAAATTTACCTCAACAGACTAGTCTAGGATTTCTTAGCCTAGGAAGCATAGACCCTAAAGCCAAAGACCCAAGCTGTGCCCAAAATATTTGGGTGGTATGATGCATGAAAAGAAATCTTTGCCCATTCTGATTTGTGTGATTTTTGTCCTGTTGGCCAGCACCAGACATTCTTGACCTTTCTGTTTCTGCTCCACAGAAAGCATAATTACTTCTCTTTTTTCCTCTCCTCTTCCCACCCATGCCTGGAAAATAACAAAGAAAGTTTCCTTCCATATATAAACCTTTCCTTGACTTTTTCCAACAGTGGACTGATACAGGATTTGTCCTTTAGTGATTGATGACTTCACTCAGCATAATGTCCTCCAAGTTCATCCATGTTTT
>NW_006921841.1:565261-567089 GCF_000298275.1 Orycteropus afer afer | reverse complement strand
CCACTCCTTGGAAGGAAGGTTGGGCAATCTACTTCCGTAGTGATACTGCCTGGGAAACCCAAGGAGAGGGTTTGAGTCCCTATGAATCGGGTCTGACTCAAGGGCACGTTACAATAACAAACTAGACAAGTAAATTCTTAGCAGCAGCTAGAATTTTTTTCTTTTTGTTAAAACTAGATGTTTTAATTCAGATTGCTAAAATAATACACAACTTTACAACTGGGCTCCACAACTGGGCTCTTACCATATATTAAATGTGTATCTTGCTTTTTACCTACTATATATTTTTTTATCCAGAAATGTAAAAGTAAATGAGTTTCTAAAATATTTATACTGTAAAATGATCTGCAAGTTTCTATAAAATAATTTGCAATCAGTTTCCTGACTAATAGTAAGCTTTATAATAAAGTGAGTACAAATGTAAAAAAAAAAATTGATCAACTATTAAAATTAGGTGCCAGCCTACAAAAAGTTGCAGTTGAACTCCACCCCTATTTCTGCAGAAGCATGGAGAGATGTTCAATGAAATTGCTGGAATTAGCTCTTTTGTTTTGGTTTTAGTTACCATGTACGAGGTGTAAGGTTAATTCATGTACATACCAATACTCCTTATATTTGGCAAGTTGGTGCTCCACCTTAGCATGAAGTGTTTATATTTTATAACCCCAGCTTCAGTGTTTGTTTTGGGTCCTGTGGCTTTGAAAGAAGTGTGGCAACCAGGGTGGAGATTCTGCCACTGCACAGTGGACAAGTTTATATCTGTAGGCATTGCTTTGTCTCTGTGAAGTTAGAGGACACCATGTACAAGTACCACCACTCACCTGTCAGTTTGTTGTACTGTGGTGGCTTTGTGTGTTGCTGTGATGATGGAAGCTATGCCACTGGCATTTTAAATACCACCAGGATTACCCAAAGAGGACAGGTTTCAACACAGCTTCCAGACTAGGACAGACGAGGAGGAAGGAAGTGGCCAGGTCCATGTCCTCTGGAAAAAAAAAAAATAGCCACTGAAAACCTTATGAATATCACTGAAACATTATCTGGTATAGTGCTGGAAGATAGGTACCTTAGATTGGAAGGACTCATAACTGGAAAGAGCTGCCTCATCAAAGTAGAGGTGACCTTAATGACATGGATGGAATAAAGCTTTTGGGACCTTCATTGGCTGATGTGGCATGACTCATAATGAAAAGAAGCATCTGCAAACATTCATTAATAAATAGAATGTGGAATGTATGACGTATGAATCTCAGAAAATTGGAAGTTGTCAAAAATGAAATGGAACAAATAAAGATTGATATCCTAGGGATTAACTGGAATTGACTGGTTTGGGCCATTTTGAATCGGACAATCATATGGTATACTATGCTGAGCATGATAAATTGGAAAGGAATGGCAACACATTCATCATCAGAAAGAGCGTTTGAAAATCTACCCTGAACTACAATGCTGTCAGTAATAGGATAATACCCATATCCCTACAAGGAAGACCAGTTAATACTACTATTATTCTAGTTAATGCACCAACCACTAAAGCCAAAGATGAAGAAATTGAACAATTTTACCAACTTCCGCAGTCTGAATTGGCCAAATATGCAATCAAGATGTATTGATAAACCAGGGGTGGGAGGGGAGGGGAGGGAACACTGGTAGATAGATAGTGATAAATATTGATTTGGGTGAAGAGAAGGGCAATGTACCAAATGGTAGTGACCAATATGGCACCACTGAGGATGAGAAAGACATAGAGAGGTACATGGGAAGTACAGACAACAAATATGAACCCTTTTGCATATACAGTACTGAGTTGTCAGTGAAGGCAAACAGG
>NW_006921841.1:554886-564311 GCF_000298275.1 Orycteropus afer afer | reverse complement strand
AAAAATTAAAAAAAAAAGATGTATTGATAATTACTGGCGATTGGAATGCAAAAGTTGGAAACAAAGAAGAAACATTGGTAGTTGGAAAATACCATCTTGGTGATAGAAATAACACTGGAGATTGCATAAAACAATTTTGCAAGACCAAAGATTTATTCATTGCAAATACCTTTTCTCAACAACATAAACTGGGACTATACATGTGGACCTCACCAAATGGAATGCACAGGAATCAAATAGACTACTTCTGTGGAAAGACAATGGAGAAGCTCGATATCATCAGTCAGAACAAGGCCAGGGGCCAACTGTTGAACAGACCAACCATTGTTCACATGCAAGTTTAAGTTGAAGCTGAAGAAAATTAAAACAAAACCACAAGAGCCAGACTACCACGTTGGGTCTATCCCATCTGAATTTAAAGACCATCGGAGGAATCATTTTGATGCATTGAACACCAGTGACTGAAGACCAGATGAGTTGTGGGACAACATCAAGAACATTGTACATAAAGAGAGCAAAAGATCATTAAAAAGACAGAAAATGAAGAAAAACACAAAATGGATAAAAGATGAGACTCTGAAACTTGCTTTTGAATGGAGAGTATCTAAAACAAATGGAAGAGAAGATGAACAGCTGAACAGAAGTTTTCAAAGGGCAACTCAAGAAGACAAAGTAAAGTGTTACAATGAAATGTGTAAAGACCTGGTGTTAAAAAATTAAAAGGGAAGAACCTACCTGGCATTTCTCAAACAGAAAAAACTAAAGAAAAAGTTCAAGTCTTGAGGTGCAATACTGAAAGATTCTATTCAATTTTGAGCAATGCAGAAACATCCAAAGAAGATAGAAGGAATACACAGAGTCACTGTATCAAAAAGAATTGGTCAATGTTCAACCATTTCAGGAGGTGGCATATGATGGAAAACTGATGATATTGAAGGAAGAAGTCCAAACTGCACTGAAGGCATTGGTGAACAATAAGACTGCAGGAACTGAAAGAAAGCCCATTGAGATGTTTCAACAAATAACTGCAATGCTGGAAGCTCATCAGTTAATGCCAAGAAATTTGGAAGACAGCTATCTAGCCAACCACCTGGAAAAGATCTATATTTGTTCCCGTTCCAATGAAAGGTGATCCAACAGGATGCAAAAATTATCGAACATTATTGTTAATGTCACACACAAGTAAAATTTTGCTGGAAAAAAAAAAAAAAGTTACAAGTAGGTGGACAGGGAACTGCCAGAAATTCAATCCAGTCTTAGAAGATGGGCATGGAATGAGGGATATCTATTGCTGATGTCAGATGGATCTTGGCTGAAAGCAAAGAACACCAGAAAGATATCTACCTGTGTTTTATTGAGTATCCAAAGGATCCTACTGTATGTATCATAACAAATTATGGAAAACATTGTAAGGACTAGGAATTCCAGAACACTTAATTGTGCTCATGAAGTAGCTGTTCACAAACCAACAAGTAGTCATTCAAACACAACAAGGGGCTATTGCATGGTTTAAAATCAGGAACGTGTGCATCACGGCTGTATTGTTTCACCATAATTATTTGATCTGTATGCTGAGTAAATAAGCCAAGAAACTGAACTATACAAAGAACATGGAATCAGGATTGAAGAAAGACTCATTAACAGCCTGTGATATGCTTGCTGAAAGTAAAGAAGACTTGAAGCACTTACTGATGAAGACCAAAGACTACAGCCTTCAGTATGGATTACAGCTCACCATTCAGAAAACAAAAATCCTCACAACTGGACCAATAAGCAACATCATGATGAGTGAAGAAAAAGTTGAAGTCATCAAGGATTTCATTTTACTTGGATCCACAATCAACACCCATGGAAGCAGTAGTCAAGCCAATAACTTATTTCCCTGGGCAAATCTGCTGCAAAAGACTTCTTTATTTAAAGTGTTAAACAGCAAAGATATCACTTTGAAGAATAACTGGCCCCTGACCCAAGCCAGGGAATTTTCAGTTGCCTCATTTGCATGTGAAAGCTGGACAATGAATGAGACAGACCAAATATTCCATGGACTGCCAGAAGAACTCACATGTCAGTCTTAGAAGAAGCACAGCTGGAATACTCCTTAAAAGTGAGGATAGTGCAGCTTCGGCTCTTGTACTTTGTTCATGTTGTCAGCAGGGACCACTCCCTGGAGAAGAGAATGGTAAAGTAGAGGGTCAGTAGAAAAGACAAAGACCCTCACCAAGAAGGATAGACACAGCGGCTGCAACAGCGAGCTCAAGATAGCAAGAGGTGGGAGCACTGCACAGAACCAGACGATGTTTCATTCTGTTGTGCGTTGGGTTGCTGTGAGTTGGAACCATCTTGATGGCACCAAACAACAACAACAACATAACTATTATCCTTCCATTTGAAATTTTAACACCTATTCAGATACAAATCTTAAAAGGGAAGAAGAATGGGATATACATAACAGTAGAGAGGAGATTCTTCTTTGGGAGTGGGAGAGGGGCTAGTGTCTTAGTACTTTCCAGACTTTACTACCAAAAAAACAAACAATCCAAACCAGCTGTTGTTTTCATGGAAGCATATCACTAAGACTTTCTTCCAAGGCATCTCTGGGTAGGTTTGAACTGCCATCTTTTATTGTTAGTGGCCCATGTCTTAACCATTTGCATTGCCCAGGGACCCCTAAGCTTTATCACAAAGTTTGCCTACTGTCTGGGAAGATGAAGGGAGAGGAAATCTCCAAGAGTCTAAGGCAAAGTCCTAAGCAATTGTGCCAAACGTAAAATTTTACTTTCTAGTAAGGAGCTCTGGTAGCATAGTGGCTAAAGCACTTGACTGCTAACCAGAAGGCTGGCGGTTCAAACCCACCAGCCACTCCTCGGAAGGAAGGTTGGGCAATCCTACTTCCGTAGTGATACTGCCTCGGAAACCCAAGGAGGGGTCGCTATGAGTCGGGTTTGACTCGATGGCACATAACAACAACAACAACAACAGTATGCAATCTATACATGTTTACTTCTGTGTAAAAAACATATTTTGCCCTATAAAATCTTCACATTAAATTGGGGCTCTAGCAGCTTTGGTAGTGCCATGGTTAAGTGATCAGCTGCTAATTGAAAGGTTGGCAGTTTGAACCCACCCAGCTGCTTCATGGGAGAAAGACCTGGCAATCTACTCTTCTCAAGATCATAACCTATTAAACTGTAAGGAGCAGTTGTACATTGTCATATGGAGTTGCTATGAATTGGAATCCACTTGGGGCACAAACAACAACAGGAAAGTTGCATTATGTTTATCATAAAGCTTCACATGCCCCAGGGTGAATACATTCACAGCAGTTTGAGAAGTAGGCATCTATAGAATAAAGTCCACATTCCTTCTTAAGGCTGGCAGAATCCAGGTGCTATTTCCGTACTCTCTGTTTCTCACAAATTCCTCCTTATTTCCTACACATTAGAAAACAGACTTATGCCTTTATTCTTGTGGTTCCACACTGCCTGAAATTAAGAGCCTTCTTCCAGCTCTCCTCTTCCTACCTCTACCCACCCCCCCCAACAGCAACTCCCAGATCCACCTCAGAAAACACTTGAAACCTTCTCCAATTTGTCCAGGTAAAAGGTATGGCTCCCTCCTCTGCTTCTGGATCACGTAATTCTTCTATTATTCAATAAGGAGATGGACCTAGTCTTACTCATCTTTGTATCCCCTGCTACAGGGTCTGATCCACAACTGATCATGGAGATGGCCCAGGACAGGGCAGCGTTTTGTTCTGTTCTGCTTGGGGTCACCATGAATCAGGATCAACTTCTCAACAGCTAACAACAGCAACAGTGCAGGGTCTAACACTTAGCAAACAATAAATAATAATAGACTTAATTGATTGATGAAATGGAGACTACTAGAAAAGGAGCTGTTTTTAAAATATTTTTTCTTCAAATTCAGGATTGTCCTCTGGGCACACATGATGGAATGAGACCAACATATATTTTAAAGTGAGATATTCTAACTGATGTAAGTTCATATACATAAATGTGCAACTAAAAGGGCTTTGCATTAATTAAATGACTTCATTATACTTCCTCCTTACTTTATAAGGATCTCTGGTGGTGCAGTGGTTAAAGCATTTGGCTGCTAACCAAAATGTTCCCAGTTCAAACCCACCATCTGCTCCACCAGCAGGAGAAAGATGGGGCAGTGGACTTCCTCCGTAAAGATTTACAGCCTTGGAAATGCTTTGTAGCATTCTACTCTGCCTTATAGGGTTGCCATGAGTCAGAATCTACTTGATAGTAGGGCGTTTTTGTTTTGTTTTTTTCCCCTCATGTTACATATTTTTAGAGAAAGTTAACATTTTAAAATTTTGCAGCTAGAGCCAATGTTTGGAAAGTGTGGTAAGAGCTGGTTTACCAAAAAGTTCATTTTTGTTTTCATATTTTTAGTTTGTCAAAGTTGGCTAAATTCAGACCTCCTATGATTTCTCTTAGAAGTTTTCCCCTTTAAGCAGATGATGTGAAAAAGCACACACACACACATACACACACAGACACAGACACAGCTGTTTAGAGGAAAGAAGTGAAGCCATAATAGGAAGCCAGTGCTCTGGAAGTCTTGCTGTATTTGGCTTTAAATAGATAAGAAGCGCTGAAATTGTTGGATGTGGCAGTTCAGTTCACTTAATTGCAGATACCAGAAATAACAACCAAGAAAAAAAAAACAACACAGCTAAGACCAAAAGCTACCCTCAAACTAGTTCAGTCATAAAATGTGTTATTGCCCTGGAGGTTTGCATTAATTTCCAACTACTAGAACCTTAGCGATCCTATAGATGATGTTTGTTGTTGTTGTTGTTATGTGCTGTCAAGTTGGACCCGACTCATAGCGACCCCTCCTTGGGTTTCTGAGGCAGTATCACTACGGAAGTAAATTGCCTCATCTTCCTTCGAGGAGTGGCTGGTGGATTTGAACCACCAGCCTTCTGGTTAGCAGTCAAGTGCCTAATGATGTTAGGTAATATTAATATATCATTAATATTAATTAGGGAGCTCCGGTAGTGTAGTGGCTAAGGCACTAGACTGCTAACCAGAAGGCTGGCGGTTCAAACCCACCAGCCACTCCTTGGATGGAAGATGGGGCAATCTACTTCCGTAGTGATACTACCTCAGAAACCCAAGGAGGGGTCGCTATGAGTCGGGTCTGACTCGATGGCACGTAACAACAACAATATTAATTAATATCATGGTGGAGTAGTGCCTAAGGCATTTGCTTGCTAACCAGAAGGCTAGAGGTTCAAACCCAGCAGCTACTCTTCAGAAGGAAGACTGGTCAATCTACTCCCGTAGTGATACTGCCTCGGAAACCCAAGGAGGGGTCTGACTGACAGCAGTGAGTTTTTATTCTTACTTATCCATAGTCCAATTGCCTTTAGGGCCTACTTGAGAGTCCAGTTCAAGAATTATTGTCAGGCCCACATATTTACTTAATGCTTTGACTATAAAGTTGAATAAGATTAGGTCCCAGATCTCTGTGAACTCACAGTCTAATCAGAGCAAAATGTATAGAAATACATACATCACATTTATTTCATCCAAGAACCCAGGGCCTTCACTAATTGAGCTATTTAGCATGTGTTTTGTCTATATTTACAAATTTGTAATTGCCTGTGTCCTCATCAAATCTTGACACTTTAAATTTGCACATCTGTAACAGCACTTGTGAGCAAACACACACCAGCATGTGTGCTGAAGATGCTGGTGTTTACAAAGAAGCAACAAAAGGGATGAGAACTTACACATCAGAGGAGCATATTTCATTGGAAAATATAAAAGATGAATAAAAACTTAGCTATAAAATAGGTGTTACTTTATTTTAGGCAACTATTATAGTTAATTCTTTCCTGCTGAAATGGAAATTATATTTTTAGTGAAAAAAATCAGGAAATCAAAATACACAAATATTTTTCTCAAAATTTTGCCCCTAATTCAATCTTATTGAATTAATTAATGCTTCTAAACAGCCTTTTCAGGGACGTTTTCTAGGATTAGTCATTAGTGAATAACCAAGGTATTGTGAAAATTGCTTTCCACTAAGTACTGATCATTTTTAGTTGGTTCAGGATATGGCTGAATTTTATTATGGTTTTTCTTTTGTCTCAGCATCAAATGGTGAACTTCCATGAGCAAAACTTATGGAGAACTTTGTGACTGAAAATGAAGCAAAGAGAATTCATAATGTCCAGAAGAAAAGATGTGGAGCTCCAAGGTGAATATTATCAAATTCTACTTCCCTGAGAACCTAAGCAAGTAAGTACTCAATAAATGTTGGGAGAGGCTGGAATTCTACATTGAAACTCAAGAGAAAACTTGTTGTTGTTGTTATTACATGCTGTCGAGTAGTCTCCAACTTACAGAGACCTTATGTACAACATAACGAAACACTGTCCAGTTCTATGCCAGCCTCATGATCCCTACTATACCATCACTGCAGCCACTGTGTCAATCCATCTTGTTGAGGGCCTTGCCCTCTTTTGTTGACCCTTCACTTTACCAAGCATGACATCCTTCTCCAGAGAATAGTCCCTTTGGACATGACCAAAGTAGGTGAGACAAAGTCTGGCCATTCTCGCTTTGAAGGAGCATTCCAGTTGCACTTCTTCCAAGACAGAAGAATACTCTCATTATTCTTCGCCAACACCACAACTCAAAAGAATCAACTCTTCTTTGGTCTTCCTTATTCATTGTCCAGATCTCACATGTGCATGAGTCTATTGAAAATACCATGGCTTGGGTTAGGCACCTCTTAGTCTTCAAGGAGATATCTTTGCTCTTCAGCACTTGAAAGAGGTCTTTTGCAACAGATTTGCCCAATGCAATATGTCTTTTGATGTCTTAACTGCTGCTTCCATTGGCGTTGATTGTAGAACCAGGTAATATGAAGTCTTTGACAACTTCAATCTTTTCTCCATTTATCATGATGCTGCTTATTGGTTCGGTTGTGAGAATTTCTGTTTTCTTTATATTGAGATGTAACCCATGCTGCAGACTGTAGTCTTCAGTCTTCATCAGTAAGTGCTCCAAGTCATCCTCACTTTCAGCAAGCAAAGTTGTGTCGTTTGCATATCTCAGGTTGTTAGTGAGCTATCTTCCAATCCTGATGGTACATTCTTCTTCATATAATCCAGCTTCTTGGATTATTTGCTCAGCATACAGATTGAGTTAGTAGGGTGAAAGGATACAACCCTGACACACTCCCTTCCTGATTTTATGAGGACACAGATGGTGCCTTATTCACCAATGGGTTTTCAGTGGCTAATGCACTACCAAGAAGTCCTGATGGTGCAAACAGTTAAACACTCAACGGCTAACTTGGTTGAAAGATTGGCATGTTGGCTCTGTGGGTGGAGGAGCTGGTGATCTGCTTCCATATTTATTATAGCCCAGAAAATCCTGTGGAGCAATTCTCCTCTGTCATATGGGGTTGCTATGAGTTGCAAGTGACCCACCTACCCTAACAACAAAAACAATAGTCCACTACCTGGTACATTTTAAGTCCTTAATAAATAGTTGTTAAAAGAACACACAGACATCCATTTGTATGTAGCCTAATGACTACATATTTACTGGATAAACAGTGCATTATTACATGTATGATACAGCTCCATATTAAAAAAGTTCTCTTTCCTCTAGAGGCCTAGATTTTTTTATTCTCAGTCTTCAAAATGAACAAAAATAACTAATAGTATCATTGACACAAGTTAAGCTCTACATAAGAGCAGTTTCAAAGATGCAAAACATTATAGTAGTTTCTTATACATTAAATAGGGGATAAGATTTTGCATTTGAATCTTTTTGTATGATTCCATAATAATCATGGAGTATTATTGCATGTTGTTGTTGTTATGTGCCTTTGAGTCGGACCCGACTCATAGCGACCCCTCCTTGGGTTTCCGAGGCAGTATCACTACGGAAGTAGATTGCCCCATCTTCCTTCCGAGGAGTGGCTGGTGGGTTTGAACTGCCAGCCTTCTGGTTAGCAGTCAAGTGCCTTAGGCACTACGCTACCAGAGCTCCCATGAAAGACATCCCAAGTGATTGGATGGGACTCTTAAGAGGCCTAAGTCGAGAAAGGGGAGCTCTGGTAGCATAGTGGCTAAGGCACTTGACTGCTAACCAGAAGGCTGCTGGTTCAAACCCACCAGCCACTCCTCAGAAGGAAGATGGGGCAATTGGGGCAATCTACTTCTGTAGTGATACTGCCTCAGAAAGCCAAGGAGGGGTCGCTATGAGTCGGGTCCGACTCCATGGCAAACAACAACAACAAGCTTTTGGCACATTTGGATCCTATATTTGGCTCAGTCTTCATCTCTAGTTCCTTGAACTTAAGCCAGTTGCCTACCATGTTGCCTGCTGATATTGGGATTGTGCCATTTTAACTGCTGACCTTGGGTTTGTCAGCCTCAGGAGCCAGCAGCTGCCTGGGTAAGAAGATACTTCTAGCTCCAGTGTGCCTGGAATAAGGGGCAGACCCTTATTCTATGAAGCCCATAGTTGAGGGGCCTCACTCAGCCTCTATAGACAGCACTCTGAATTTGGACTTCTAACCTCCTAAACTTTAAGAAAATAAACCCTGTTTGTTAAAGCCACCCATTTGTGGTATTTCTGTTACAGCAGCACTAGAGAACCGAAGCCTAATTCTTACCTATTCTCCATTAGCAGCCTCACCTACAAAACTTAGATTCTCCTAGATCTATTCACCCTTTCCAATTTTCTCAATTAATTTAAAAGATAGTGTGACAATACTCTCAGCAGTAGTACATGTATTTGTTACAGTGGATGATATAATCTGTGGGGAGTTAATGTTTTGATTTTATCTTCTTCAGATGCCTTTCAGTACTGATATATTTCAGGAGTAGGTATGGTTTGGCTGTAGAAGCATTCCAGTGCAGATATTTTCTATTTCTTGAGAGGTTACCAGTTTCCTTATCCATAAAAAGAGAGTGTAATAGCCACTTCACCAGATTATTGATACGAATCTACTCAAATGAAATAAAGAAAGCATCTAGTACAACACCTAAGGCCATAGTGTGTAAAATCCATACATGTTAATTTATTTGTTTTCCAAATACACTCTTGAAGATATTTTAAAAATCCATTTGACCAGAGTATAAAGGTTAGTTTCAGAAGATTACCCAATAGCACGTAGAAAAATAAAAGAAAGATGGCCTTAGGGGTTGGCCTCAGGCCTAAGGCAGTCACCTGCCACACACAATGCTGTCGGCTCTAGCCCGCCAGATAGCCAGGCCTTCTCTTTCTCGACTTTGTTGTTATGTGCCATCGAGTCAGCCCTGACTCATAGTGACCCCTCCTTGGGTTTCCGAGGCAGTATCACTACGGAAGTACGATTGCCCAACCTTCCTTCTGAGGAGTGGCTGGTGGGTTTGAACC
>NW_006921841.1:549153-553780 GCF_000298275.1 Orycteropus afer afer | reverse complement strand
GCACTTACTGATGAAGACTGAAGACTACAGTCTGCAGCATGGGTTACATCTCAATATAAAGAAAACAGAAATTCTCACAACCGAACCAATAAGCAAATAAAAATAAAGTTGGCTTATTTTTGTCACAGACAAATGTTGGTCTACCCTCCAGGGTTCAGTCCTTAGAATTCATCCAAATTTAGATATATATACACACACATATACAGATAGATACATATAGATGTAGATACAGATATATAGATATAGATATAGAGATAGACTCAGCCACTGAGTCAAATACAACTCATAGCTACCCTATAGGACAGAGCAGCCTTCAAACCATAATTTTTTTCCATTTATTCATCATTACAGTTAACCAACATTTTAATAATTTGGTTCTATCCAAGTTTCCCTTCATTGACAAAGACTACAGGTTTGAACCTGTTTTTTACTCTCCAATCTCAAATTAATATTCTGCAAATGGATAACCTGCACAAATTTCTTCTAAAGAAATATGGCTACCAAATTTGTACCTTCTTTGCGAAGAATATTGAATTTTTATATCAACTCAAATTTTGTTCATCCTAAAATTTTATAGCTTTGAAAGTAGCAATACTAAATATTTATTTCTACACATTCATTAATAATTAAATCTAAATTGACAATGTTAAATTTTAATCAATCTCAAAACATTTTAATGCAAAGAAAAATATGATGTAAAATATATTTTTTAATTCTATTTTTTAAAAAATATACTAGATTTCACAGCTGTACTGAGTCACTTTTAAAACTATTTGTGATAAAGAACACTCCTAACATACTGTATAAGTATTAAATTGAAGATTTGAAATACTTTTTTTAGTAGGAAATTCTCAACATACTGTTCCAAAGTACATTGAAAACAAACTTAATTTTGCTGTAGCCAACGTTTCACTACTAACTCTTAATAGAAATTAAAAAAAAAAAAGAAAAACTTACTGCCATCAAATTGATTGACTCATAGTGACCCCCATTGGGTTTCCAAGGTGGTAAATTTTTACAGAAGTAGATTGCCCCATCTTCCTTCCATGGAGTGGCTGGTGGGTTTGAACTGTCAACCTTCTGGTTTGCAGTTAAATACCTTAGGCACTGCATCACCAGAGTTCTTAATAGTCTCATAGTAATTGATAAGAATTTATGCACAAAATACTAGAAATACAAAGTGTGCTATCATATCTAATACATTGATACATAAAGGCAAAACATAATAAAATATTTAATACTTAAACATCCACCTCAGTTCTTAGCTGAAGAACTTCCATAAATTATTATTTAATTACATTAAATAAACATTTTATTACAAATATAGATTTAATTCACATGCAATTATACAGTTCATTTTAAAAAGTCATTGCAATAAACCACAATTACACCTACTTCGAAGAAATGTCCTCTAGCAATTTTTTTTTATTTAAGCTATCCTTGTTGTCTCACAAGATGAATTTCAAACCCAAGAAAGCTCTCTCAACACAGACCTAAATAGCTGGTGTACCCAAAACTACTACAGCCATTTCATAACTTGGGATATTGTGAACAATCTCCTTCACAGAATTCAAGAATACACTTTTTCTCTCAACTCTTTGTACACTAGTAAGCTTGTTAACATAGAGTCGGTATTAACAGTACAGTCATTTGATCTCAATTTAACTTCTTTCCTTTCATTTTGAGAAACAATTCCATCTCATCAACATCATCATTTGAAACGAGTATTTCAAGGTCCCAGGGTAGCATAGATAGTTTATACTTGGCTAGTAACCCAAAGCTTGTCTGTTCAAACTGCAGAAGATCCAGAACTGACAAGTGGTTTCCATAAAGATTATAGCCAACGCAACTCTGTAGAGTTGTCTTAGTTCTCTGGTGTTGCTACAAACAGAAATACCACAAGTGGATGGCTTAACAAATAGGAATTTATTCTCTTACAGTTTAGGAGGCTAGAAGTCTAAATTCAGAATGCCAGCTCTAGGGGCTGGGTGAAGGCCCCTTGACCTTGGGCATTCAGGTCTGCCTCTTATTCCAGGCCCACTGGAGCTAGAGATATCTCCTAACTCAGGCAGGTGCTGGCTGCTGACGCTAACAAACCAAAGGTTGGCAAGTAAAATGGCACATCCCAAGATCAGTAGGCCACATGGCAGGCCACTGGTTCAAGTCCAAGAACTGGAGATGAAGCCTTGGCCAAATGCAGGATCTTGTTGTTATGAGCCCTTGAGTCGGACCTGACTCATAGTGACCCCTCCTTGGGTTTCCGAGGCAGTATCACTACGGAAGTAGATTGCCCCATCTTTCTTCTAAGGAGTGGCTGGTGGGTTTGAACTGCCAGCCTTCTGGTTAGTAGTCAAGTGCCTTAGGCACCATGCTAGATGTGCCGATAAGCTAGAGGCCTTTCTCAAAGCTTCTCCTTATATACTGGAAGCAGGCCATACCCCAATGGCAACTATTTAATTACACAAAGCAGATTCCATCAAAGAGGTGATTACAATCTCATCATGGGGAATAACTGCATCCAATTGCTCAGCCACTCAAAACCATGGCCCAGCCATGTTGACACACAACCTTACTACCACAAACTTACAGAGTTTCTCCAAATAAACACATTAACAAATGCCTTAAACAAGAGTATTTCCTGAATTGCTTTCCTTTGTTATGCTGTCTGTATTGCTTCTTTTAAGATTTTCTATCATTTACAGTGCCCCCCCAAAAAACAAACTAAAACCTGCTGACATTGAGTTTGATATGAATATTTTTAAAATGTAATATAGCCTTCACCTTAAGTTCGGAACTAATTATAATTTGATAACAGAGATCTAGATAAACTGCTCCTAATACACTGTCATTTTCAATGATAACTTTTTCCCTGACATTAATTTTTCAATCAGCATGTTTCCAAATGTATTATTAAGAGTTCTTAATTTTGACTTAGTTTCCACGCACATGCCAATCACATCACTCATGGTTAATTGTTCACTTTGCAATCTTATTGTAACTTTCTTTAAAGATTTTAGTTTCCAAAATTAATTTGACACATGCACATCAGTCATTTAAAAAAAAAAAAAAAAAAAAAAAAAAAAAACCTAAACCCATTGCCATAGAGTCTATTCTGAGTCATAGTGACCCTACAGGACAGAGTAGAACTGCTCAATAGTGTTTCCAAGGCTGTAAATCTTTACAAAAGCACACTCCCATGGAGTGGCCGGGGGGTTGAAACAACCAACCTTTTAGTTAGCAGCTAAGTGTTTTAATCACTGTGCCACCAGGGCTCCAACTATTTGTCATCATCAAAATAAAAAAAAAAACCCTTGTCATTGAGTCAATTCCAAATCATAGCAACCCCCATTGGGTTTTCAAGGTGGAAATTTTTATGGAAGCAGATTGTCCAGTCTTCCTTCTACAGAGTAGCTGGTGGGTTTGAACCACCAACCTTCTGGTTAGCAGTCAAATGCCATAGGCACTGCACCACCAGAGCTCCTTACCATTTGTCATTAGAAAAGTAATATTTCTTACTATTTCACTAATCAGAAGGCTGGCAATTCAATCTCACCAGCCACTCCTTGAAAGGAAGGTTGGGCAATCTACTTCTGTAGTGATACTGCCTCAGAAATCCAAGCAGGGGTCACTATGAGTAGGATCCAACACGACAGCAGTGAGGTGTTTTTTTTTTTTTTAATAAACTGGAGAGATTTTTTAATCCTAGTAAGGTTTCTAATATGGTGTATATACTGTTCCACCTTTATGGGCAACCCAGTACATGTTTCCTTAAATTATTTTCCAAAAATTTTGTAGACAATGTTGGAATATGAAGTATTTGAGTGAATTCACAACATTCTCCTAAAAATTCTCCCAGTTCAGCATGCTTTTAAATTTTTAAATCCAATTTTAAATTTTCAAATTTTAAATACAATTATTGCTTCAGTTGGTCAGAATTCTTCTGTTAATCCTTTTATTGCATCTTTGATAACTAATTTGATAACTAACTAATTTCCATTCACATAAACTCTGTTCAGGACTTGGTACAGCTTAACCAGCTCTTTCAGATTTCTGACTATGAGGGCTGGCAATCACTGACCATTTCTCACATCTTCGGTAGACACAGCTTGAATTACTGTGAGAAGGTCATGCACAGAGTGGAAAAAGCGAATTCTGACTGGCCTGTGAATCATCTTGCATAGGAGCGGTCATCACCTATATGTTTGGTCCTTGCTGTATCATCTGGCACACAATAGATGCTTAATAAATATTTATTGAATGAATGTTAAAGAACTAATGAAAGAATGAATAAATGATAGGCTCTTATGTGAACAGACTATGTCTGTTCTATCTGCCTTAGAAGATTTAAATCCCCAGAAATAAAGATCTTGGGAAAATTTCTAACTTTGGTATGAATTTACTGCAGCTTTCTAGAAACTCTAAAGATGAGAGACCAGAATTGATTCCATTATGGCTAATGGAACTAATTGTAGTATGTGTGCAGCACACTTTGTACTAGTCAATCTTTCTTATAAACATTGTTGCTTTCACCACACTCTGTAGTGGTTAATATCTGCAAGTCTATTTGTAATTTTTCTCTGATATTTGCTATTCGATTTCCCTATTATTTCTGAGCATATCAACAAAT
>NW_006921841.1:534445-535089 GCF_000298275.1 Orycteropus afer afer | reverse complement strand
GACATGAGACAAAGTATATGTGAACTGCTGTATGAAAAGTGAATTTACTCTGTAAATCTTCACCCAAATCCTAAAAAAAAAAAAAAAAAAAGAACAAATGAGGTATCATTTCCCTAATATTCTCTGAATTGATAGAAGAATTTTGGCCACCTGAAGCAATAATTGGATTACAAGTTTTACAGAATCCTGAATTTTCAATTAACTTGGACAATTGTTAGCGGTAACTAACCCAACACTTGTATGGACAATGTTTATCTAATTTCACCTTAAGGCATTATGGAACAGAAAATTCATCTAATGTTATTTGCTACTTGTTTGGAACACTTCTGACACTTGCTTCAATCTTCTTTGTCTTCTTGCTTTGCACTGCACTGTCTTCATACATATGATAATGTTTAAGGTGCCTGGCTGGTAGCATAGTGCCTAAGGCATTTGACTGTTAACTAGAAGTTTGGCGATTCAAACCCACCAGCCACTCCTGGGAAGGAAGGTTGGGCAATCTACTTCCATAGTGATACTGCCTCAAAAACCCAAGAAGAGGTTGCTATGAGTTTGGTCTGACTTGAGGGCACATAATAACAACAACAACAAATTCACTACATGGTCTCCAACCATATCTGTGCTGCAAATTTTACATGTGTTTT
>NW_006921841.1:524942-533395 GCF_000298275.1 Orycteropus afer afer | reverse complement strand
ACAACAACAACAACAACATATATATACATACACATATACAATAAAAAACAAGTCAGACTTTGATAACATAAAGAGAATAGAATGCATAAACCCATTTGTAGAAATGAATTAAAGCCAATATGGATTAAAATGCTTCTAGCTATATATCATCAGTATGTCAGAAAAATAAGAATAACTTTGATTTTACATCCCCAGGGATTCCATCTGAAGTCCTACTTTACAACATTCTCGTATTTATCCAGCACCTTTTGAAGAAATATCTCACTTTATAAAAGTGATACTAACAAGTGGTTTTCAGTGAATAACATTACATTGCAATTGAAATATTTATTTTCTCCCCACTAGTTGCAGATGTTTCTTAACATCAGCACTAAACATATAAGCACAAACAATGTATTGTAAAACATTTAAATCAATATTGAATACAAGAATGAAATTATCAAAAAATTATACATTATTTTTCTACTCCTTGAATTTTAATACTACACTTTAAAAACACAAATAATATACATTTAAAATGTTTACACTCACCTAATTTCCATTCACATAAAACTGTTCAGGACTTGGTACAGCTTAACCAGCTCTTTCAGATTTCTGACTACGAGGGTTGGCAATCACTGACCATTTCTCACATCTTTGGTAGACACAGCTTGCATTACTGTGAGAAGGTCATGCAGAGTGGAAAAAGCAAATTCTGACTGGCCTGTGAATCGTCTTGCATAAGAGCAGTCATCACCTATATGTTTGTCCTTGCTGTAACATCTGGCACACAATAGATGCTTAATAAATATTTATTGAATGAATGTTAAAGAACTAATGAAAGAATGAATAAATGATAGGCTCTTATGTGAACAGACTATGTCTGTTCTATCTGCCTTAGAAGATTTAAATCCACAGAAATAAAGATCATGGGAAAATTTCTAACTTTGGTCTGAATTTACTGCAGCTTCCTAGAAACTCTAAAGATGAGAGACCGGTATTGATTCCATTTTGGCTACTGTATTTGACTGAATGCATGCAAAGGTTATCTACTTGTTTGAAATTTTACCTAGAATACTTTCTGCCACCAAGTATTTACCTGGCAATTTCCATATTAATACTACTCATTTCTCAGTTCAAATATCACCTCCTCAGAGGCGTTCCAAGACTTCCCAATCTAGGAAAAATAGCGCCTCTTTCCTGCCTCAGACCTGCCTAGTTATTCTCTATCTCATGCCCCTGTTGTCTTTTCTTCGAAGCACTATCACTCTATGAAATTATAGTGTGTCTTTCCCAGCTTGCACTAGAATTCAATCTCATTTGAAAGGAACGCTGCGTATTTTGTTTTTCTCTATCGTTATCACCCCTAGAACAGTGCCTAGAACATAGAAGAGGCTTAATGATTATTTGTTGAATGAATGGATACATATGGAGTGTTTAGATCCTCCCAAATCTGCTTCCCCCAATACTGATCTAACAGTGTTCCAGAGAATTCAAAGTCATTTCTTTGAGTAAAGATATAGATATTCAGGGTAATGTGATTACAAAGCAAACATGATACTTGGAAGGGAAACATTAGCCAAAGGGTACTATTTAACACCTTAATAAGCAATGCTTTGTCTAAAGAGCAGATTTTTACCTGATCAAAAACAAAAATCTTAAGGCATGAGAAAAAGTCCGTTAGGTGGTTGGGAGTAAGACCAATTTGGTTCTGAGCAGGATTAGTGAAAGTGAGAACCTTGAGGAGCTTGTTTCTTGAGGCCTGAATGTGAGAAGGGAAATTGGAAAGAATCAAATGGCTGGATTTGACCTCTAAAATTTTGCCTTGAGTATAGCTCTTACTCTTCCTTCGAGAGCTCTGGTAGCATAGTGGCTAAGGCACTTGACTGCTAACAAGTAGGCTGGCGGTTCAAACCTACCAGCCACTCCTCGGAAGGAAGATGGGGCAATCTACTTCCGTAGTGATACTGCCTTGGAAACTCAAGGAGGGGTCACTATGAGTTGGGTCCGACTGGACAGCACGTAACAAGAACTCTTCCTTCCCTTACCTCTGACTTCACCCCAGGAGTTTTCTTGGCACCTTTTAAAAGTCATCTGCACTACCAAGAAAAAATGTTTTCTATGTATTTTAATTACTCCAGGGAAAAGATAATATACATTGATTAAAAAGATTGTCTATACAATGCAATCTTAGATCTAAATATTTTTCTAACTTGTACCTATAATCTTCTTGCTATACTTTAGGCTAATTCTTTTTCTGCACTATCTCTAATGGGGAAAAATAAAAAAGTCTACTTAGCATATAATTCACAGATTATCTCTTTCTGTATTGAGAAACCTTCTGATTCTATATTGATAAAATAAGCAAATAATTAAAAAATAAAATAGAATAAAACATTTGTTTGCTTTAAAGGTAGTGGGGCTGTTTATTGGAAGTACTCTAGTGTTTAAAAGCCAAATTTAATCATAGAAGTTTATTTAGACATTTCACCTCAGTTTTCTCCATTTTAAATATCTCACATTCTTAAGCCCTTTCCTATAAGGGCTACATCACAAAATTTTCCCTAAAAAAATTGTTGTTGTAATTTATTTTGTTGTTGTTAGTAATTTACACATTAAAACATATACCATTGCAACAGTTTCTACATGTACAAGTTAGTGACTTTGATTACATTCTTTAGGTTGTATGACAATTCTCACCCTCTTTTCTTAGAGTTGCTGCTGTTACAATTTGATTCCATGAAGATAGCTATTAAATGAGTATGATGCTCAAGGCAGAGCTTTTTTACTACTTGAGCTAAACTATTGCTCCGTTTTAAGAAAACTTCAGGGGATATTTTTGGTTTAAGTTTTAAAGATTATATTAAGACAATAGATTCAGGCATTCATCCACCATCCATGGCTCTAGAAAGTATAGAGTCCAAAAGGATTTGAAATATTGTTCTGTATTTCCCCACTTTTCAGGATTCTTCCATGGAATTGTTGATCAAAATGCTCAGTAATAGCAGCTGGGCACCATCCAGTTCTTCTGGTCTCATGCAAAGGAGGCAGTTGTTCATGGAGGCAATTAGCTACACATTCCATATCCTCCTCCTATTCCTGACTCTCTTTCTTCTATTGTTCCATGTGAATAGAGACCAATTGTTGTGCTTTGAGTAGCCACTTGCAAGCTTTTAAGATCCCAGGCACTACACATCAAACTAGGAGGCAGAATAGAAGAAATAAACATATTATTAGGCCAATTAACTGGGATGTCCCATGAAACCATGGCCTTAAGCCTCTGAACCAAGGAACCAAATCCTGTGAGGTATTTGGTTGTACATAAGCAGCTAACGGCTACTTTTTTTTTTTTTTTTTTTTTGGTGATTGTTGTATATATGTATCTATGGTAGTTAAGGTTGTGTGTCAATTTAGTTGGGCCTGGTTTTGAGTGACTGGGCAGCTGGATGTAGTTATTCCCCATGATGAGACTGATAATCTCAGTCTCAATGGTGGAATTTAGTATGAGGAGCTGCTTAGGAATGTCATCTGCTTCCAGTATATTCAAAGACAGCTTTGAGAAAGGGCTTGAATTTTTGCCACACTTGGACCCTGCATGTAGCCAAATCTTCATCTCAGTGATCTGCCAGGTGGTCTGCCAATCTTGTGACTATCTCTGGACTTGAACTAGTGGCCTGCCATTTGTTTGATAATCTTGGGTCTGTGCCATTTTACTTGTCAACCTTGAGTTTGTCAGCCTCAGAAGCCAGCATCTGTCTTAGTTAAGAGAAGCATCCAGCTTCAATGGGCTGGGAGCAAGTGACAGGGCTGAAGCCCAAGGTCGAGGATCTTTCACCCAGCCCCTAGAGCTGGCACTTTGAACTTGAACTTCTAACCTCCCAAACTATAAGAGAATAAATCCCTGTTTGTTAAAGCCACCTATTTGTAGTATTTTTCTGTTAGAGCAGCACTAGAGAAACAAAACAATATTTATCACATAACTTATGCTGATTCAACACTTTACAAGTATACAACTTATTGACAGCATTTAAAAATTAGCTGTAAAAAATTTGCTGTAAAACTCTCCCCTTAATCAATGTGGTTTTTCCTATCACTGTTGATGCCCCTTTTCTCCCTCCTTTCCACCCCTGGAAGCCACCAGTATATTGGTTTCTACACATTTGCCTTTTCTTGTCTTTTTATATAAGTGAGGTCATACAATATTTGTCCTTTTGTGATTGGCTTATTTCATTCAGCATAGTGTCTTCAAACTTCATCCATACTGAAGCATGTATCAAGACTTAGTTTCTCCAACTGGTTGAGTAGTATTCCATTTTGTGTATGTACCACATTCTGTTTATCCATTAATCTCTTGATAGGCATTTAGATTGTTTTCACCTTTTTGCTATTGTGAATAGCATTGCAATGAATACTGTTGTATAAGTCTCTTTTTGAGTCTCTGCCTTCAAGTCTTTTAGGTACACTCTTAGGAGCAGAATTGCTGGGTCATATGATAGTTGTATGACTATGCAAAAGCTTTTGATTGTGTGGATTATAACAAATTGTGGATAACATTGAGAAGAATAGGACTTTCAGAACATTTAATTGTACTCATGAGGAATGTGTACATAGACCAAGAGGCTGTTGTTCAAACAGAAAAAGGGAACACTGCATGGTTTAAAATCAAGAAGGGAATATGTCAGGGTTGTATCCTTCCACCATACTTATTCAATCTGTATACTGAGCAAATAATCCGAGAAGGTGGACTATATGAAGAAGAACATGGCATCAAGATTGGAGAAAGAATCATTAACAACCTGCGATATGCTGACAACAAAACTTTGCTGAAAGTGAGGATGACTTGAAGTACTTACTGATGAAGATTGAAGAATACAGTCTGCAGTATGGATTACATCTCTGTATAAAGAAAACAAAAATCCTCACAACTGGACCTATAAGAAGCATTATGATTAATGGAGAAAAGATTGAAATTGCCAAAAACATTACATTGCTTGGTTCTACAATCAATGCCAATGGAAGCAGCAGTCAGGACATCAGATGCAGCAAATCAGCTGCAAAGGACCTCTTTCAAGTGCTGAAGAGCAGAGATGTCTCCTTGGGGACTAAGGTGCACCTGACACAAGCTATGGTGTTTTGAATCACCTCATATGCAGGTGAGAGCTGGACAATGAATGAGGCAGACTGAAGAAGAATTGATGCTTCTGAGCTGTGATGTTAGTGAAGAATGCTGCAAGTACTGTGGACTGATGGAAGAACTAACAGGTCTTTCCTGGAGGAAGTGCAGCCGGAATGCTCCTTGGAGGTGAGACTGGCCAGACTTTGTCTCACATACTTTGGTCATGTTGTCAAAATGGACCATTCCCTGGAGAAGGATGTCATGTTTGGTAAGGTGGCGGGCCCTCAACTAGACGGATTTGCACGGTAGCGATGGGGTCAAGTACAGCAAGAATCATGGAGCTGGCTCAGGACCGGGCGGGGTTTCGTTCTGCTGTGCATAGGGTCACTATGAGTCAGAGATGACTCCATGGCACCTAACAACAACAACAACAACATGATAGTTTGAAGTTTAATCTTCTGAGGAACCACCACATTATTTTCCACAGTGGCTGTATCATTATGCATTCCCACCAGCTATGAATAAGGGTTCCAATTTCCCCACATCTTCACCAACATTTTTTCTTTTCTTTTCTAATTTTAGCCATCCCAATGGATGTGTAATAGTATTTCATTGTGATTTTGATTTGCATCTATCTGATGACTAAGGATGTTGAGCATCTTTCCACGTGTTAGGTGGCCATTTCAATGTCCTCTTTTGGTGAAATGTCTATTCAAGTCCTTCACTCATTTTATGATTGCATTGTCTGTCTTTTTGTCATTAAGTTTTAAAACTTTTAAAATATATTTTCCTTATTAGATGCTTGAGAAATATCATTTCCAAAGATATTCTTCCAGTTGGTAGCATGTCTTCATTTTTTTTATAAAGTCTTTTGATGAACAAAAGTTTTTAATTTTTATGAGGTCCTGTTCATCTATTTTGTCCTTTGATGTTTATGCTTTTGTTATTTTATTAGATAATCTCTTGTTGAAAGCTAGGCCTCATAGCTAGTTCTTAGTTTGCACATTTAGGTCCTTAATCAGTTTTGAATTTGCTTTTGTGTCTGGTGTGAGACAAGAATCCTGTTTCATTTTTCTGCATGTGGAAATGCAGTTTTCCCAGAACCATTTATTGAAGAGACTCTTCTTTCCCCATCTCATGGTAATTGTTTAGTGGGGTTTTTATTTTTTTACAGATAAATTTAAAAGCTGATATTTAGTTATAACTAAACACATGCAATGTGGCAATAACAACTCATTCTTTTATCACTCAGATTTTTAAAATACCTTGTCTGTGTGTTTCTCTTTTAGACATTTAGATAGTACTAAATACATTCTCTTATTAAAATGTTAACTGCCAAGATTTAGCCTCCAGGCGAATTTTTGTAGGCAAGTTACATATCTCTGAAAAATTAATGTAGAAATACACAATAATGCCTACATCCCTGGGGCTAAAATCCACAGGCAGCTTCTACAACCCTATGTGCCACAGGAGGCAGAAGTTTCTCCCAATTGAGAAGAACTCATAAAAATCTCAAAGGAAATGAAAACACCTTTTTGAAAACATGAAGCATTAAACCTTCCAATCTCATAAGAAGGAAAAATAGGCTAAAAATATGGCTCATGTTCTTTCCAATCCTGTTTATTGTGCTCATAAATAAAAATGTCGTACCATAGATTTTACAAGAGACTTTATTCATGTATATACCATAAATATTTATTCACATTTATTCAATAGGAGCAGGGCTAGAGGTTCCTGACAGTACTACGGCTTTGTCCTTTGTGCTCATGTGGTTCAGTCCCTTTGCACTTGATTATTATCAACAAAAATCACGCCTGTGAATTGCAACTGGGACTTAGAAAAATTGCATCATCAGTCAAACATCAAATATTTAGTGACTGTTTACAGCATACAAGGCAATGCTAGACATGGTGGCCATATTCAAAATAAAGGATAAAACCCCTCTCTTTAAAATAAGATTAAATGGGATTGAGATATTGTTATCATCTGCTTAGTATGATGTAAACTGACAACTCTGATTTTTATGAGGCTTTAAAGACATTTTTTTAAGAAAAACGTTTAAGAAAAAAGCAATTACATTCTGAGCTGGAAATCAATATTTTGAGGTGATCAGCCTTTGAAATTATATACTTTCCCTTAACTGCATTGATTCTAGTACCTCTTGTATTGTTTGCTTAGATTGACATTCATTAAAATCCATTCTAGTTTGAATTGGGCTAAATAGAGTTAGTGGTGCAAAGGGTTATTTAACATGGCTATTAAGCAGAATATTCCACCCATCCACTGCCATCATAACAACAACAACAACACTGCCATCAAGTTGATTCAGACTCACAGCAACCCTGTAGGACATAATAGAACTGCCCCTAGGGTTTCCAAAGCTGTGAATCTACAGAAGCAGACTGCTTCATCTTTCTTCCTTGGCACAGCTGGTGGGTTTGAACTGCCACCATTTTGTTAGTAGCCCAATGCTTTAACTACATCACAATTAGAACTCCTAACCAAAATGTTAGTGGTTTGAATGCACCCAGAGGCAACTCAGAAGAAAGGCTCGGTGACCTACTTCTGAAAAATAAGCCTTGGGAAACCCTATGCAGCACAGTTCTACTCTCTCTCTCTCTCTCACACACACACACAAGGTTGCCATGAGTGAGAATCTACTCTACGGCAACAGGATTTTGTGGAGTATGGTTTGTTTGTTTGTTTGCTTTTCCTACATGTACTATTTAGTGACATTAATTATATTCTTCAAGTTGTGCAACCATTCTCATCCTCCCTTTCTGAGTTGTTCCTTCCCCTGTTAACATAAATTTACTGCCCCTTAAGCTTCCCTATCATGGAACCCTGGTAAGACAGTGAGTGGTTAAAGAGCTTGGCTGCTAACCAGAAAGTTGGTGGTTCAAACACACTAGCCATTCAGTGGGAGAAAGATGTGGCAGTCTGCTTCTGTAAAGATTTACAACCTCAGGAAGCCTGTAAGGCAATTCTACTCTGTCCCATAGGGTCACTTAAAAAAACAAAAACAAAAACAAAAAAAACCTCACTGCCATGGAGTTGATTCTGATTCATCGCCACCCCCTTTGGGTTTCCAAGGCAGTAAATCTTTACAGAAGTAGATTGCCCAGTCTTCCACCCACAAAATGGCTGGGGGGTTTGAACGACCAACTTTCTGGTTGACAGTCAAATGTCTTAGACACTACACCACCAGAGCTTCTTAAAGGGTCACTATGAGTCGGAATTGATTCCATGTCAGTGGGTTTGGGTCTTTTTGGTTTAAGGTTCCTATCTAATCTTTCAGGAGCTCTGGTAGCATAGTGGCTAAAGCACTTGACTGCTAACCAGAAGGCTGGTGGTTCAA
>NW_006921841.1:522865-524527 GCF_000298275.1 Orycteropus afer afer | reverse complement strand
CCACCAGCCACTCCTCAGAAGGAAGGTTGGGCAATCTATTTCTGTAGTGATACTACCTCGGAAACCCAAGGAGGGCTCACTCATAAGTCGGCCTGACTCAACGGCACATAACAACAGGATTTCTCATAGACTTTAATATGATAATGAGTTCCCCAAACCAAATATACAGAATCTAGTCTATATAGCATGTTGTTGTTGTTGTTATGTGCGGTCAAGTCAGACCTGACTCATAGCGACCCCTCCTTGGGTTTCTAAGGCAGTACTCTACGGAAGTAGATTGTCCCATCTTCCTTCCGAGGAGTGGCTGGTGGGTTTGAACCGCCAGCCTTCTGATTAGCGGTCAAGTGTCTTAGGCACTACGCTACCAGAGTTCCCATCTACATAGCATATTTATATATAAAAGAAAAAAAAAAAAAACTTCACTGCCTTGGAGTTGATTCTGATTCATAGCCACCTTCTTTGGGTCCTGAGGCAGTAAATCTTTACAGAAGTAGATTGCCCCATGTTCCTTCTACGGAGTGGCTGGTGGGTTTGAACTGCCAAGCTTTTGGTTAGTAGTCAAATGACTTAGACATTCAACACCAGAGCTCCTATATTTATATATACTGGTGATGTAGTGCCTAAGACATTTGACTGCTAAGCAGAAGGCTGGCAGTTCAAACCCACCAGCCACTCCTCGGAAGGAAGATTGGGTAATCTACTACTATAGTGATACCACCTCGGAAACCTAAGGAGGAGTCACTCAGATCAGACTTGATGGCAGTGAGTCATATATATATAAAAGGAGCTCTGGTGGCCTAGTGGGTAAAGTACATGGCTGCTATCCAGAAGGTCACTGGTTCAAACTCAACAGTGCTCTGTGGAAGGAAAATGAGACAATCTACCTCTGTAAAGATTTACAGTCTTGGAAACCAAGTAGGAGTGCTATAAGTTGTAATCAACTTAGTGTCAGTGGTGGTATATATAAATTTGTTATTGTTGTTGTTACCTGCTGTTGAGTCCATTACGACTCATGGCAATCCCACCTGTGTAGAGTAGAATTGCCCCATAGTGTTTTCAAGGCTGTGGCCTTTCAGAAGTAGATTGCCAGGCCTGTTTTCCAAGGCACCTCTTGAATGGACTCAAGCCTCCAACTTTTCAGCCAGTAATTAAGCATTTAACCAATAAAAACTCACTGCTGTCAAATCAATTGCAACTCAAAGAAACCCTAAAGGACATAGTACAAATGCTCCATAGATTTTCCAAAACTGTAAATCTTTACAGAAGCAGACTGCCAAATCTTTCTCCCACTGAGTGGCTGGTGGGTTCAAACCACCCACCATTTGGTTAGCAGTCAAGTGCTTTAACTACTGCACTACCAGAACTCGTATCAGTAAATGGATACCTGTATATATGCTATATTATATACAGAATATAATAGGTTTCTTTGTTTGTTTTTAACAGCACATCTACTAACATATAACAGAACCTTTGTGTCAGTAGTTATCTTGTTCTTGTTGTTGTTGTTATGTGCCATCAAGTCGGACCCAACTCATAGGGATCCCTCCTTGGGTTTCTGAGGTGGTATCACTACTGAAGTAGATTGCCCAAACTTTCTTCTGAGGATGGCTTGTGGGTTTGAAACGTCAGCCTTCTGGTTAGCAGTCAAGTGCCTTAGGCACT
>NW_006921841.1:514384-521542 GCF_000298275.1 Orycteropus afer afer | reverse complement strand
TTATGAGTCGTGTCTGACTCCACAGCAAATAACAACAACATATATATAATATGTATAGTGTGTTGGGGGGAAAGCCCTAAATTTGAAATAAAAAATACGTGGGTTCATTCTCAACATTTAAATCTCTTTGAACCTTAATTTTCTCATCTCTAAAACTACGATTCACACTCGCACTGCTGTGAGGTCGGATGGGACTCATAGCTACCTCTCCTTGGGTTTCCCAGGTGGTATCACTATGGAAGTAGATTGCCCAACCTTCCTTTGGAGGAGTGACTGGTGGGTTTCAAATACCTTAGGCACTATGCCACCAGAGCTCCCCTAAAACTACAATAACACTTAAAACCATCTTTCTCACAATGCTGTTATTTAAATAAAAAACCAAACAAAACTCACTGCCCTCAAGTCGGATCCAACCCATAGGGACCCAAAGAGGGTTCACTATGAGTTGGATCCGACTGGACAGCAGTGAGTTTGTTTTTTTTGGGATAGTTGAATTTTTATTAGTAATCATCTATCAACATTTGTAACTGCACTGTTTTTAATAGTTCAAATCTAAAAATTATTTCTACTGGACTATTTAAAAGAATTGAATTGGGCTTTAAAGATAACCAATCTAATTACAAAAGAAGAGTGTAGCCAGTATGCACATTATGATTCTCTGTTTATAAAATAATAATATAAGTAATATTATATACATATATTAATAGGAGCTCTGGTAGCATAGTGGCTAAGGCACTTGACTGCTAACCAGAAGGCTGCCGGTTCAAACCCACCAGCCACTCCTCGGAAGGAAGATGGGGCAATCTACTTCCATAGTGATACTGCCTCGGAAACCCAAGAAGGGGTTGCTATGAGTCGGGGCCGACTCGATGGCACATAACAACAGCAACAACCTATAAATAATATATAGCTATTAAAATCATTTATATTTGAAAGCAAATACTAGTATTAAATCTGAGTATAACATACTTTGTGCTATTTGTGTTACATTATAGGAGTAGACATTCACCTAGTCTTTTGAAAGCCAAAGTTAAGTCTGACATGATCTTATACACAGAAAATCCCAGAGACTCAGCAAGAAAACAGACACCCAGACACTGTGGGAGAGAAATCCAATGGATCTACCAACTCAGGACCATAGTACTGGGGACACCAGACTCGACTGGCACAACAAAATACATAAAAGTCTTGTTCCTCATCCTACATTGGTGAGTAGCAACTGGGGTCTTAAAAACTCTCAAGCAGCCATCTAAGATGCAGCTGATGGTCTCCTATTGTCAGAAAGGAAGAAGAGGGGCAAAAAAAAAAAGGCATTTGGAAGCAAGGACATCATGGCCCTTGAGACCAGAACTAGATGGTGCCCAGCTACCAATGCCAACCACTCAGGAAAGGATCAAATCTGGAGATCCTGGATAGATTGGGAGGGAAAATGTGGAACAAAATCCAAAAACTCAATAATGACCAGAATTACTGGTTGGATGGAGTCTGGTAAGACCCCCAATACTATGGCCCTGGGATACATTCTGGGCCTGGAATAAAACTCACTCTCAGGGGCTGGCTCTCACCCCATAGTAAACAAAGTGTACATGCAGACCACTTGACTCAGGGTGACGCACCCATATACTCTATGGAGATGCATCCCTTGGAGCAATTGACCACAGGGCACCAGAGGGGCAACAGTCACACAAAGAAAATGCAGGACACACAGGAGTGCAGAACTATGAGGGGCATGGAGGGAGGGGGGTTACTGGGCAGGGAGGGGAGGAGAATGGGTTAGGGTTGGGGATGGTAAATGGGGAGTGAAACTAAATGTACACATAATGTTGAATGTAAAACAAACTGCTCTGGTAAAAAAAAAATGCTAGAACTAATTGAAAGATTCAGCAAAGTGGCAGGATACAAGATCAGCATACAAAAATCACTTGGATTCCTTTACAATAACAAAAAGATCTCTGAAAAGAAAATAAGGAAAATAATACTATTTACGATGCCTATCAAAAACATAAAATACTTAGGAATAAATATTACCAGGAAACAAAAGACCTATACAAAGAAAACTACAGCACACTACTACAAGAAAATACAAGAGACCTACATGAATAGAACATGCCTTGTTCATGGATGTTAGAAGATTGAATATTGTGAAAATGTCAACACTACTCAAAGCAATCTACATATTTAATACAATTCCAATCCAAATTCCATCAACATTCTTTAAGGACATGGAAAAACCTATCACTATCTTGATTTGGAAAGGAAAAAGAGCTCAGATAAGCAAAGCACTACTGAAGAAGAAAAAGTAGGAGATCTCACACTGCCGGATCTCAGAACCTACTATACAGCCACAGTAGTCAAAACAGCCTGGTATTGCTATAGTGGCAGACACATAGAGCAGAGAAACAGAATTGAGAACCCAGAAATAGATTCATCCACATATGAACAGCTGATCTTTGACAAATGGTCGAAACCTATTGAATGGAGAAGTAAACAAATGGTGCTGGCAAAACTGGATATCTAGAAGTAGAAAAATGAAACAGGTTCCATACCTTATACCATACACAAAACCAAACCCAAGGTAGATCAAAGCCCTAAAAGTAAAACGTAAAACTATAAAGTTCATCTAAAATAAAATAGGGGCAAACTTAGGAGCTCTAATTTATGGCATAAATATCAAACATAGCCAAACATTCACAAACAGTAGAAGAGAAACTAGATGACTGGGATCTTCTAAAAATTAAACTCTTATGTGCATGAATAGACTTCTCCAAAAGAGAACTGCAAAAAGGGCAAGGAGGAGGCATTTCTGATCTCCTCCAGCCTCACAAGGGGGAAACAGAGTCACCACCAACAGCCCAAGGCTTATTCTTATGAGACCAGACATGCCATCACCCTCCAACCTGTTTACCAGTTCTGACACCAACCATCCCTCCCACAGCACTCACTACTTCTCTTCTGGGTTTGATAATTCATTGCAATGGCCACAAAGAAGTCACAGACAGTACTTTGGATTATGTGGTTTATTAGAGAAGTAACACACTACAATTCAGGTTCAGGAACATGCTCAGGATACAGTTCTTCCATCAAGATAGTCTCCCCTCTTCATTTGGAGGCAAAAAAAAAAAAAAAAAGAAGGTGGGGACCAGGTTTGCTGGTCCAATAGAGCCTGGTGTAACCACTGAGACTATGGCCCCTAGCTGCCCTTCAGGTCTGGAATTGAACCCACAACTGTGGTTTCCAGCCAAACAAAGCACAGGCATGTGAGTTAAACATTTACCTCAAGTAGACACACACCCTGGAGAGAACAATCATGGGAGAAGGAAGGGCTGCTTATGCACAGGGAGATAGCTCAGGGTGCTGAAGACTATGAAGGGATGGACACTGGGAGGAGGTAACTGTGGGGAGGAAGTGGGAGGGGAGCTGCTGCATTGTAAATTTTGGTCAATGACATGAGACAAAGTATATGTGAACTGCTGTATGAAAAGTGAATTTACTCTGTAAATCTTCACCCAAATCCTAAAAAAAAAAAAAAGATAGTCTCCCCTCTGCTATGTCCTCAGGCACACCTCTCTGGACCTTGGCCTCTCCACCTGGCCTTTGCCCTGCTCAGGAAAGTGTTACAAAGTTCTTTTTACCTCTGCCAATAGGTACACCAGGAGCTCTGGTGGTGTAGTGCCTAAAGCATTTGACTGCTAACCAGAAGGCTGGTGGCTCAAACTAACCAGCCACTCCTCGGATGGAAGTTTGGGCAACCTACTTCCATAGTGATACTGCCTCGGAAACCCAAGAAGGGGTCACTGTGAGTTGGATCTGAGTCGATGGCAGTAATTTTGGTTTTTTGGAATAGGTACCTACATGCACCCTACTCTGCCAGCAAGCCTCCTGCACAAGGGCACTCAGCTTTCTCACTCCATGGGCCAGCAAGGTTGCTGCTCTGTCTTGTGCCTCTTGGTTCCACTGCTGCCATATCTCAGCTGGGCATCTCTCAGCCAGGTGTCTCTCAGCCACTCATCTCTGCCAAGGAGGTCCTGCGCAGGGATCTCAGGTCCAAGGACCTGCTCCACTTCACCGTCAGATCTTTTCTCTTGATGGCAGTGAGATTGCCCCTTCTGCCTCCAAGAAGGCTCATTTTAAGCCCAGCAGTGTAACAAAACTAACCATCCCTACATTAGAGTTCTGCACACCTTATATGCATGATCCCACCTAGTAATTCAGTGGGAGTTACAAAGACTGTGGCTAGAAAAGCCATATCAGTTAATTCACTACACCACAAGAACCTACAGATTAGGAAAAAATATTTGGCAATGACATATCCAATAAAGGACTTATCTTTAATATTTATAGAAGGCTTCTGCACTTCAGCATTAAAAAGACGATCCAATTAAAAAATGGACAAAGGACATGAACAGACACTTCACCAAAGAAGATATTCAAACAAACAAACAAATGAAGGAATGCTCATGACCATTCGCCATTGTTGTTGTTGTTGTTGTTATATGCTGTGGAGTCAGACTGACTCATAGTGACCCCTCCTTGGGTTTCTGAGACAGTATCACTACAGAAATAGATTGTCCAACCTTCCTTCCAAGGAATGGCTGGTGGGTTTGAACCTTAGGCACTACACTACCAGAGCTCAGAGAGATGCAAATCAAAACAAAATGAGATATCATATCACCCCAGAAATAACAGCAAAGTTCAACAAGACAGAAAACAATGAATGCTGACAAGTGTATAGAGAGATTGGAACTCTTATACCCTGCTGTTTGGATGTGAAATGGCACAACCACTGTGGAATACAGTATGGCACTTCCTTAAAAAGTTGGAAATAGAAATACTGTTTGATCCAGCAATCCCACTGCTAGGATTACTTGCTAAAGAGGTGTGATCCGAGACACAAATAGATATATGCAAACCCATATTCATCATAGCAATATTCACAATAGCAAAGGGATGGAAATAGACTAAGTGCCCATCAACAGATAAATGAAAAACTAAACTATGGTCATACACACAATGGAATACTATGCAACATTAAAGAATAATGAAGAATCCATGACATGGATGAACTTAGAGGATATTATGCTGAGTGAAATAAGTCCATAACAAAAGGACAAATATTATATGAGTCCATTATTATAATAAGGAAAAGTTTACACAGGGAATTAAATTTTCTTTCTTGGTTATCATAGATGGCAGGGGAGGGGAGGGAAAATGCTGGCTAGTTAAAAGACATGTGTTAATTTGGGTGAAAAGAAAGACAATATAGCAAAAGCATGTAACCAGCACAGTATCACTAAGGAAATGGAAGACACAGAGAGGGGCACAAAAAAGTACAGATAACAAAGGTAAATACTATTACATACACAATACTGCATTATCTAATACTAATTAAACACTAATCTGTGGGTGGATACATAGGTAGACAGGCAAGATAATCAGGTATGAGTAGGCTAGCGGGAATATACCCATGACCATATATAGATTTGGCAGATTGCATTCCTTCATACATATTTGTATGTGCTATAAAAATGTCCATATGTATTATAGAGTTAACAGGGGATTACAGAGCTAACATTAGGATAATTCTTAGTCACAACTAAGCACCTTAAAGGGGTCAGTCTCTGATCCTGTTGGCTCGAGATCAAATTCACAGGGGACATCTAGCTAAATTGGCATGACATAATACCCCAAAATATTCTGCATCCTACTTTGCTGAGTAGCAACTAGGGTCTTAAAGCTTGCAACTGGTTGGCCATCTAAGATGGAACTATTGGTCTTTTCTCATCTGGAGCAAAGAAGAGTTAAGAAAATCAAAGATGCATGAAACCAATTAGTCCAAGCAACTAATGGACCATGGAATCCTTAGCCTACACAACTCTGAGACCAGAACTAAATGGTGCCTGGCTGCCAATGCCAGCACCTCTGAAAGTGATCAAAATTGGAGATCCTGGATAGAGTGGGAGAAAAATGTGGAAGAAAATTCAAGAATATAAAAAAGTGAGAAAAAAAAAAAAAAAAAACAATCTCCATAGGATTACTGGTGGGAAAGAGACTGGTGAAACCCCTGAGACTATGGACTCTAGTCTTCCTTTGCACCTGGAATTAAACTCAATCCTGTGATTTAACTCTTAGCCAAACGATAGACAGGATTAGGAGCTGAACAACTATAGCAGGGAGATGCACTCCTTAGAACAATCAATCATGGGAGATCAGAAGGGCAGCATTTGTGCAGGGAGAAAGCTAGGGACACAGGAATGCATAGGTAAGAAGGATACAGAGAAAGGGTAACCACAGAGAGAAGGTGGGAAGAGAGCTGTTCCATTGTGGGGATTGTAATCAGTGTCAAGAAACAAAATGTGTATGAACTGTTGAATGGGAAATGAATTTGCTTTGTAAAATTTCACCTAAATCATAATAAAAAGTTTTTTTGAAAAAAATAAGAAGTCTGAGATTAAAGCCAAATACTAAATTCCAGCTGAATACTGGAGCTGGGCTTCCAAACAAAAACCAAACTCACTGTCATCAAGCCATTTCCTATTCATACAGACTCCACTGGGTTTCCAAGGCTGTAAATCTTTATGGAAGCTGACTGCCTCATCTTTCTTCTGTGGAGTAGCTGGTATGTTTGAACCATTGACCTTTTGGTTAATGGCTTAACTACTACACCACCAGAGCTCCTAAAACTAGACTTCAGTGTATCTTAAATTATATATGTATGTGAATTTTCAAATTTTTCTCAAATAGTCCTAGTTTCTATATATTTTTTAACACAGTTCAGACTCATAAAATTTTAACACAAATTAACAGTTATGGATCTCTCTTCTTCAGTACTTTTAAGTCTGAATTTACTGAAACGTAAGATTTTTTTTTTTTAACAAAAGGAAATGATAAGGCACCTTTGGGGCACATGGCTAATATATGAGTGTGTTGGGGGGCAGCGGGGATCATTTTGCCATAAGAGTTCTTTGCATCCTGACAATCTATGTTCAAACTTCAGCACTGCTTCTTTTAGCTGAATGAACTTGGGAAAGTTACTTATTTTTCCACTCAGTATCTTCATTTATAAAAGCATCCTTCCTACTTTGGTATTTTTATTTGGCAATAAAGGCATCCTTTCAGGGTTGTTCAGAGGATTAAACAAGTTAATTTATGTAAATGTGT
>NW_006921841.1:503474-513569 GCF_000298275.1 Orycteropus afer afer | reverse complement strand
ATGCTTGGTAGGGTGGAGGGTCGACGAAAGAGGGGGAGGCCTTCAGTGAGATGGATTGACACGGTGGCTGCGATGATGGGCTCAAGTATAGCATGGATTGTGGGGCTGGCGCGGGATTGGGCAGTGCTTCGTTCTGCTGTGCATGGGGTCGCTATGAATCGGAAATGACTCCACGGCACTTAACAACAACAACAACAACAACATCACTACAGAAGTAGATTGCCCAACCTTCCTCCCTTCCTCCAGAGGAGTGGCTGTTGGGTTTGAACCAACGATCTTCTGGTTAGCAGTCAAATGCCTTAGGCACTACACCACCAGAGCTCCCAGAATAGAGTCTATCATCTAGTAAACAGTCAAAAAAATGCAAGGTCTCTTCCTTAGGGGAAAAAGCTTTGAAGAATTAAAATGTAAGATGTGATTAAACTTCCTCCTTTACTAAGAGAACTAAACAGATAGCTGATTGCCTTCTCAGTCATTTCTCTAATCTTGGGCTTGTTGCTATGTCCATCACATAATGGAATTATTTGTAGGCCAAAAAAAAAAAAGTCTGAGCTCCTTAGAGCAAAGTGTTGTAACAGCAAAAAGTGTTATTCTAATCAGTTCTTTCAATCACATTGCAAATGTGCCACACATGAAGGTTTAATTTTACCATGCCCCTCCTCACTTCTCCTGAATCATCAGCTAATGCGGCTGCTGTATTCAGTTCTTTGCTGTGTCCCTCAGAAAGCAATGAGAACTGAACCACATCAGCTATGCACCAACCATTTCTCTACTACCAGGAAACTCCCTGAGACTATTCACTACTCAAACCTTATCTCTAAAAAGTTGGAGAAGAGGAGGAGCTCTTTGCAGGGGATAGGCTGGAATTCTTCCCATTCTTCATAAATGTCAGTGTCTTCCCTTTAAAGTTCAATCCCTGACTACAGTTTTGGAGAACAGTATGAATGTTTCTATTATTATCATCAATTGTAATATTATTGTTACTTGCACTATACAAAGATAGTTTCTCCTTATCTTGAAATAGGGTGAATGATGTATGAGGAACAATCTTTGAAAGTGAAACTGTACCTCTGATATTTCTAAGAATGCTCAAAAAATGTAATGGCCATCTGAAACAAAGCTTAATTAAATTATTTAACTCTCATCTTTTTCAGGAATTAATTAGTATGAAAATCTCATGCCTGGCTCATTATTTCAGTATTTTTATGATACGACTTTTCATTGTATCTTATTTATTTTTATTATTTTGCTACAGTTGCACTCTCTTTTGGAATTTTCTCTTTTTTCCCCATGAAATATCAAAAATATTTTCTAAGTGCTAGGAGAAAAGAAGAATGCTTTAGCAAGCTGGAAGTATACTGTACCTCATGCATGATTCCAACAAATAAAACAAACGACAAGCCAATAAAGGGAAGAGAAGGGAAACACCATGTCTCTAGTGAGATGTTCAACAATATGGCAGGAAAGGAAAGTGGAGGGCTTGGATTATTTAAAGTACTCCCATGTTCCTCATATGCCTCTCTGAGCCCTTCAAGTTTAATAGATCATTATTTACAACTACAGTGTAGATGAAACAGAGATCAGGCAACATGGGTTCCTTCACTCTGCTGCCTTCTCTACTATGAATTTCCTCACCTCTTGGAAGAGGAAGGTACTTATTCTCTCTTCAGGGATGACCCTTCCTCCATCTCTGATCTCATCCTTTCCAATATCCTCATTGGTCTCTACTTTTTATCCTTCAATAAGGTTTCAATTACCCTTGCTATCCAACTTCTCCTTGATCTATAAATAGGTTCTGTTTTCCCCATCCCTATTTCAATGTCCCACATGTTTTTCTTCCTTAGCTATCAAACCTTCACTTTTAAATCCAGGTCTTCTACTTCTACTCTAATAAAACTGTTCTCAATGGTTTTCCCAGAACAAATCCATTGGCCTTTCTTCTGTTCCTACCTACCCTCTTTGATCTCAGCAGCGTCTGACAGTTTTGATCGCTTATGCCTTGATGAAATTTTCTTTTTGAATTCTTAGATTCTCTCTGAACCATTGATCTCACTACCCTTCACTGATTTTCTATCTCTTTCACTCATTAAATGAGGTGCTACAAAGAAAGAGTCTATTCTTGATCCTCTTTTTATCTCACTTTTTGGGTTGTTCTTTAGAGACCTTATACATTCAACTCTTTCAACTTTTTGGAAATGACACCAAAACCTGTATTTCTGACATCTCTCCTAATTTAATTTAAGGCCTGAATTTCCAATTGCCTGCTAACTACCTCCACATCCCAAAACCAATTAAAAATTTTAAATCTCAAAGCAAAATTAATCATCATCATTTCTGAAACTTTTTCACTCAGATCAACAAATATCTAGTCTTCAAGATCATTAGACATCATTAGACAGCATATTCAACTCCTTCCTTTTTCTCATTCCTTTCATGAACTTAATTAGAAGGAAAAAAAAAAAAAAAACAGACTTTGGAAAAAATTGACTTGGGTTGACCCCAGGCAAATTACTTAATATTCCTGACTTTCTACATCTGAATTAATCAGCCCAGATGTTGCACCAATCAAATAAAATAACATTTATAAAATACATTGCATGTGCCTGACATATAATGGACAAAACAAATAATTTTACTGTGTTTTACTTCTTTTAATTTTGCTTCCAAATAATCTTTTCTGTCTTGGCATTTTCTCTCTCCGTGTCACTGATATTATCACCACCTTAGTTATGTTTCTTTACCAATTGCCAAGATCAATTGTAAATTTCTAGAAATATTTTCTTGCCTACACCATTTTCCAGCCTCCTGTCCTCTCCTCATCTTTACTACCAGAATTCTTTCTACAGCATTGATATAATTATGTGGTGAAATATGACATAGAAGATAGATTAGACTCTCCCCATCATGGTATTCAAATTCCTCCAAACCTCAGTCCTTTCAAACCTAGTCCAGTGCTTTAGCCATATTGGACTATTATTAAATATTCTTTATTTTCCTAACCCCTTATATTTCCCCCACTCCTTATATTTCCCCCTAGTGCTCTTTGCCAGCTAGTGGTGTCCTAGGACCTGATTAGGCCATGTGACTATGGAACGTTTTATCTGCAGTTTGTTTAGTAAACAGTATTGAGAAGAAATCACAAGGAAGCAGCCTTTATTTAACACAAAGCTATGCATCAGGAGTAGGTCCAAGGGCTTTGGAAATAGTTTCTTATTCAATTCTTATAACCTTGTGCATTAGGTATTATTATCATCCCAATTTAAAAGATTAAGAAGCTGAGGCATAAAAAAGATGATATTATGTGCTCAGTGTTCTAAAGCTGGTAAATAGCAGAGCCAGGCTTCAAATCTGTATAACCCAGTATTAGAGTCTGTGCTTTTAACTAATCACTATACTGTCTCTTCTAACAATTCAATGGGGCAGTGTCAAGGTAAGTAAGCAAAGTTACCAGTCCAACGTGAACTCCAGCCTCCACGACCCCGAGACCAGAGGAGCTTCCAGACTAAGACAGACTAGGAAGAAGGACTTGATGATCTACTTTGGAAAAAAAATATTATTAATATAACGTGGAAGTAAAATTTTGCTGATGAATAATCCAAAAACAGTTGCAAAAGCCATAGACAAGGAACTGCCAGAAATTCAACCCAGAAGCAGAACAGGACATGGAATGAGGGACATCCTTGCTTTTATCAAGTGGTTCTTAAATGAAAACAAAGAATACCAGAAAGATATTTACCTGTTTTTTATTGTCTATGCAAAGGCATTCAACTGTGTGGATCATAACAAATTATGGATAATATTGTGAAGAATTGGGATTCCAGAACATTTAATTGTGCTCATGTGAAACTTGTACATAGACCAAGGGGTTCAATTAGAACAAAGGGATACTGTAAGGTTTAAAGTCAGGAAAGACATGTGTCAGAGTTGTATCCTTTCACTATACTTATTCAATCTGTATAATGAACAAATAAATTGAGAAGCTGGACTATGTGAAGAAGAATGCAAAATCAGGATTACAGAAAGACTCATTGACAACCTGTGATATACAGATGACACAACGTTACTTGCTGAAAGCTAAGACTTGAAGCATCTGCCCATGGTGTTCAAGGACTGCAGCCTTCAGTATGGATTACACCTTAGCATAAAGAAAATAAAAATCCTAAAAACTGAACCAATATGCAACAGCATTATGAATGGAGAAAAGACTGAATCTGTCATGGATTTTATTTTACTTGGATCCACAATCAATGCCCATGGAAGCAGCAGTCGAGAAATCAAATGATGTATTGCATTGGGCAAATTTGCTGCAAAAGACTTCTTAAATGTGTTAAAAAGCAAAGATGTCTCTTTGAGGATTAAGATGCACCTGATCTAAGCCATGACATTTTTGGTTGCTTCCTGTGCATGCAAAAGCTGAACAATGAATTAAGAAAACTGAAGAAGAACTGACGTCTTTGAATTATGGTGTTTTCCAAGAATATTGAATATACCACAGACAAATCTTTCTTGGAAGAAGTACAGTCAGAAATCTCCTTAAAAGCAAGGATGGCAAAACTTGATCTTATGTACTTTGGACATGTTTTCAGGAGGGACCAATCCCTGGAGAAGGATATCATGCTTGATACATGGTTATCGAAAAAGAGGAAGACCTTCAACAGTGACTGCAACATGGGCTTAAACATACAATGATTGTAAGGATGGCGCAACACTGGAGAGTATTTTGTTCTGTCGTAAATATGGTCACTGCAAGTCAGAACTGAGTCATGAGCACCTAACAACAAGAATTAAAACTACAAATACATCATGCAGGTATTTTACACTTTGAGCAAACATATCTTATCACAAAAAAATTGCTGCACTTGACCCAAGTACAAGAGTTTTGCCTTATCCTTTTCTATATTTCCCCTTGTGTCTTCCACAGTCTCTAAATATAGTAAGTTTTCTAGATATGATAGATGAATGCATGTTTGACGATGAGAAATGCTAGTGAAAATTTCACAGCTGAATCCCTTTCTTTTTGTCTCTGAAATTTAAAGTACTTTTTGTCAGGGCAAAAGGTAGCTGTTGTAATATAGAAGAGTCTGGGTTATTTGTCATAACTTTACAACTACAGAGTTAAAAAAAATTAATTTGGAATAAATGTTTCCATTTTGAAAGTTTAAACATAGTAAAGCTTGTTCTGTACACCATTGACCAACAACCTACATGTTCAATGTTTTCTTCTACTTGGGATAAAAAAGAGGTTTTTATTGCAGTTTCCCCTTAATTATGTAATTATGGGGATTTTAAAATGACTGGAACTACTCTCTGACCTTCAGGCAGAACTATGTTTAAAAATTCTCCTAAGCAGACAAGATTGCACAATAACTGCCAGTAACCTGTTATAGTGTTTAACAGCTCCATTGTTATTTCTATCTTCATCTCTCTGACATTTCTTTCTTTCCCTCTCTCCTGTGGAGTTGAAGAATGACTGGGTAACTTGGTGTGATTACTTTGCAAAATTATTTTTCTTCCCCAAGAATGAACGTTACAAAATTTAGCAAATGGAGTTACTGAATTGCACAGGCCTGAATTGTGGGACCTTCTTGTATATCTAAGATGCTTATATCAATGCACAGAAAATAACACTGAGTATACATTATCTAGAATGCACATATTTGAGAATGAATCCTGGTTCTAACTCTTACTAGCTATGCAGGATTAAAGGAATGTTAATATTTATGAGTTTAGATTTCTTAATATATATAATGGGATCATAATAACCCTACAGAGAAATGTTTCACACATTGTAAAATGCTGTGGATATGTAAAGCATTGTTGTTAGCATCTCAGGTATAAATCCTCTAGTCATTTTCCATTTCTACTTTAGCTTTATAGAAAAAAATTAAGACCAAAATTTTTTCATGTTTCTTTTAGGATAGCTACATGTCAATTCAGCCATAATCCAATACTACTCTATTCACAGAATAATAGGAAATTTTACTTGCCTGGGTACCTTCTTCCTAAGATTGTAAGTCTCTCCAGGGCATGGATCCTGCCACATTAAACTTTATAGCCTCCACTGCCTACACAATGCACATAGCAGGTGTTTAACAAATACTTATGGGATTCAAAAATTACCTGATTGAATTATTCATAATACTGTAAGTATTAGCTGGTTATCTGAAGGGAGACTTCTTGTTGTTCTTGTTAGGTGCCATCGAGTCGTCTTCCACTCATAGCGACCCTAAGCACAGCAGACCGAAACACCGACCAGTCCAGCGCCAGCTTTGCAATCCCTGCTATACTTGAGACTACCACTGCGGCTGCTGTGTCAATCCATCTCGTTGAGGGCCTTCCCCTTTTTCGTTGACCCTCCACCTTACCAAGCATGACATCTTTCTCCAGGGAGTGGTCCCTTCTGATAACATGACCAAAGTAGGTGAGACAAAGTCTGGCCATATTTGCTTCCAAGGAGCTTTCCGGCTACACTTGAAGGGAGACTTGATGCACCATTAATTACTAGTAGTTTCTTCTCATCTTCCAGTGTATAGAAACATATTTTCCTCTCTGTCCTTTGCATATACCATCATGTTTTTGGTGTTGCCATCAAGTTGGCTCCAACTCATAGTGATCCCACGTACAACAGAATAAAACACTGCCAGTCCAGTGTCATCCTCATGATCGTATGTTCGATTCCATCGTTGTGGCTATTATAGTACCTTCCAACCTGGGGGACTCATCCTCCACCTCTAAACTGGCCAGTACTCTGTTGTGATCCATAGGGCTTCAATGGCTAATTTTTGGAAGTAGATCCCCAGGCCTTTATTCCCAGTATAGCTTAGTCCAGAAGCTCCACTGAAGCCTGCTCACCATGAATGACCCTGCTGCTATTTGAAACACCAGTGGGATAACTTCCAGCATCACAGCAACACGCAAGCCACCACGTTATGCCAAGGTGCCATACTCTCATAAAAATCCTCAATTCAGCGGCAAATCAAACTCAAATAGGGTAATATAGCATATCCTAAATTCTAGAAACTCTTCTTTGCTCTGAAACTGTATGTTCCTCTCAAAAGAGAGGAAAACTTGGTGATCACATAGATCAGTAAGATTAATCATTAGACAAAGAATCAAGTAAGATATTAAAAAGGAGACATGACTGAAGGAAACAAACATTTAAATGGCAAATATTTCACTCCAGGGACTTGGCTAAAGCATTTGAAAAGCTTAGGGCCAATTATGTGAACTCTGGAGACTGATGGGAGTGTAGTTAGTTATGTGGGTGCTGGAATAGAATATGTCTTTTCTTTACAGAGACTTCCAGAACTAGTTCTCATGAATGCCTAAAATATTTGGTGTGGTGTTTTATAGCCATGTCAGGAGTTTTTGACTTTTTTCCCCTTTGCTTTAAGAGAAACTATTGTCCTCTTGAGCTTCTTTTTGAACACAATTTGCTTCATGTTAGTGTATGTTGTTGGATAAGCCAGCATATTTGCAGCAATAAATTCTTTTAAGTTTTTCAGCTAAGTCAAGTGATTTCAATCTTTCCATTTAAAATATAAATCCTCCAAAAAAAGGTGAAAATGAGAAAAGCTCAGTTTCTCTTGTTCTTTTTAGTTGTCCCTAGGAGCTCTGGTGGTGTAGTGCCTAAGGCATTTGATTGCTAATCAGAAGGCTGGCGGTTCAAACCCACAAGCCACTCCTCGGAAGGAAGGTTGGGCAATCTACTTCTGTAGTGATACTGCCTTGGAAACCCAAGGAGGAGTCGCTATGAGTCTAATCCAACTCAACGGCAGTTGGTGGTGGTGATGGTGGTGGTATCAAACAAAAAGGTGCTCTGGTAGCATAGTGCCTAAGGCATTTGACTGCTACCCAGAAGGCTGGCAGTTCAAATCCACCAGTCACTCCTCAGAAGGAAGGTTGGGCAATCTACTTCTGTAGTGATACTGCCTTGGAAACCCAAGGAGGGGTCACTATGAGTCAGATCCGACTACACAGCAGCGAGTTTTTATGAGTTTATCAAATGAAAGATTTAGTTGAGTCCACCCCATCTGGCCTGGAGGATGGAATGAATAAAAACTTTTTCCCCTTAAAATCATTACCAAAAAAAAAAAAAAAAAAACCTCACTGTCATGAAGTGGAATCTAATTCTAATAGATTGCCCAATCTGCCTCCTGAGGAGTGGCTGGTGGATTTGAAGGAAGAGGGCAGTGAGTTTTGTTTGGGTTTTTTTTTTTTTTTTTGGTAATGATTGTAAGGGGAGAAAATCTTTATTCATTCCATCCCCAAGTTATATAGGATGAACTCAACTAGTTCTTTTGTTTGACTGAACAACTAAAAAGAACAGGAGAAACTGAACTTTTCTCATTTTCACCTTTTTTGGAAGATTTCTTTTTAAATGAAGAGATTAAAATCACTTGACTTAGCTGAAAAACTTAAAAGAATTTGTTGCTACAAATAGGCTGCATTATCCAACAACATACACTAACATGAAGCAAATTTTGTTTAAAAAGAAGCTCAAGGGGACAATAGTTTCTCTTAAAGCAAAGGGGAAAAAGATCAGAAAGTCCTGAAGATTTGGCCTACAGGGCTGATAGTCAAAGAACCTGAGGTGATTCCAGAACCCAAAAGCTGAAGTGTTTTTAGAGTGGGCACAGTCGAATCATGTATAGGCGGTCCCCAGGTCACAAATGCCCAACTTATGTACAACCTATAGTTATAAACTAACTCCGTAAAGCTTATTATATTAAAAATTCAAGGTACATGAAACAGTTCATAACAAACAGGTGCTACTTTGTGATGCTCATCAAAACATTATTATTATTATTCCTCTATCATTATGTTAAACATATATTAGTATATCTGGAAGTGGTTTCTTTAATGCTTTTTGTGCATAGAAAGGTACTATATGTACTAAGACAAACATTTGACTAACTGACAATAGATATGAAGCTCACCTAACTATTCCAACTTACATACAAATTTGACTTAAAAGCAGACAGGAATGGAACTTTTCATAATCTGGGGACTGCCTGTGCAGATCAATTTTAAGCCTCTTTCTTATTCCCCATGAATGTAATTTTATAAATCCTCATAGTACAGTACTCCAGGACCTCGATTAAAAAAAAAAAAAAAAAAAATCTCCTTTCCATCCCAGGTGTAGAGAATACTGACCCAGTTAATGCTTACGAGCTACTGATTCTAATTACAGGTATCATGCAGGCAAAAAATACATTTTGAAAAGTTTTCTTCTTAGCAAGATGGTCCCTGTGATTACAGCCTGTCCTACACAACCCTTAACCTCTTTTTAAAGTTCCAGATTCCATTCTTGTACTTAGTGTAAACCAGGAAAATAAAGCTAGAGTTCAACCATGTGACTGGAAAGCAAATTAGAATCTTGCTTTTTAAAGGAGTTTGTGTCAAATTTTGTCTCTCCTGGTAGGAAAATCCATATAAAAAAAATCTTACATCGAAATATTTGTGGTAGCCCCTTTCTGATTTACTTTGGGAATTATCTTCTCAGCATGGATTGACTTGAATAGCAATTACACTAATAATGAAAATAATTGAACATGACAGTAGTTCTAAGAAAACAATTTCCAGTTTCTGCATCACTTGTATGAATATTGGGTTAGTGTACCTGTTGAGAAATGGTTATCAGGTTAAAGCCCATTAAGGTAGGGCCAGAATTCTTTGGGTTTGAAAGCAGTTTCCCCTTATGTAGGAGATTTGGGGTTTCCTGATATATTCCTGGGAAGAGGCAATTACTAAGGCAGAGTAACTGAAGAGGTGACCTCTAGGTAAATGAGAGAAAGGATTTTTTTCTCCATTCTGTCTAGACTTTGAAGAATCTAGGGACCCATTGACTGAGGTTAACAATAGCCTTTTCCTTGCAAATGAAATGATGTAGGTAGGAAAGGTGGAACACCATGTTGAAGCAGAATATATAAAAAAAGTCTCTAAATTATTTGTTAGCTGGGTTTTCTAAATTACTGGTGTTCATTGTGTTAGTTTTCTTTGTAATTGCTCATGCTTTCAGTAAAACCTTGTTTGATGGCTCAGATTTTTCAGTCCTAGTAAAGATTATAGGAGCTCTGGTAGCTTAGTGGCTAA
>NW_006921841.1:482919-503374 GCF_000298275.1 Orycteropus afer afer | reverse complement strand
CCTACTTCCGTAGTGATACTGCCTCGGAAACCCAAGGAGGGGTCGCTATGAGTCGGGGCCGACTCGACGGCACATAACAACAACAACAACAGTAAAGATTATAAAGAGGAGGAATGGGTTAGAGTTTGAAGATGAAATTACAGTTCTTTCACATGAGAGTGGAGGCAGAAAGCAACAGGCAGCAAGAGACTCCCAAAAAGAATAAAAAGAACTGTTCCAACCCTCTTTGATTCTCTCTTACGTAACCTACTTGACTAGGTTAAGTAAAGTAATTTTACCTTGCAGGTAGGATTGGAGCCACTAGGCCTAGCTATGAAAAACATGTTTTCCATAGGTAAGTGAGGTTGCATAGACACAACTGAAAATTTTTGAACCAGATTGAGGCATCTATGAGACTTTCTATTTGAGTAAGTTTAATTTAATTCTAAATGCAGAAAGTTAGGAATAACAGGACAGAAAAGCCTACTACAACACTAAATACAAAAGAATGGCCGTTGTCAGTGGGAGAATCTTTGCTGGTAAGAAAAAAGCCAAGTCATGAGGAGAGGAGCGATCTCTTAGAAAGAATTACATTGAATTGACCAGCACAAAGGTCTTAAGGACTGGGGGGCTGGCCTTTACAGCTAAGTTCCCAAGAATGTTGTGGTAAAGAAGGGTAGATGGCATGTGGCAGGCAGCCTCTACAACAGTCTGGAACAACCCTCACTAGTGTAACACCTTGTGTAGTCCCCTCCCACATTGTACTAAGGCTGGGCTATGTGACCAATAGCATATGACAAAAATTGATGGGCATGTCACTTTTGAGTTCAAGTTACAAAACACTACAGCTGCTATCTTGGAATCCGTCACCCTCTCTCCAAAAAAGGCAAATCAGCAGAAGGTAGGAAAAACTGAAAAATGAGCCACTAAGTAATACCCTATAGGCTATTCTGAGAGAAAAATAATAATAATAATGGGAGAGAGCTGATGATAAATGATCCTTCCACTACCAAAATATGAATTCTAGATTTATTTTTATTAAGGAAAGTGACATTATATGATAGGGGTTCCTCATTTATTTTTCCCATTTGCTAACTGATAAGTGGGAGCTGTGGTAGCATAGTGCCTTAGGCACTTGACTGCTAACCAGAAGGCTGGCAGTTCAAACCCACCAGCCACTCCTTGGAAGGAAGATGGGGCAATCTACTTCTGTAGTGATACTGCCTCGGAAATGCAAGGAGGGGTTGCTATGAGTCGGGTCCGCCTCGATGGCACATAACAACAACAACAATAACAACTGATAATTTACTTATACTTTAGACAAAGTAATTAATCAATTATATTATAAAACAATATGAAACACACAATGTCAACTGGGGAATAAAAAATATGTTATAAACAGTATATAAAGTATAATTTTACTTTTTTAAAAAAGGCATGTGTGTATTGTAAGAAAAGATGATCAGTATTGTTAGTAATCAAGAAAATGCAAATTAAACCACAAATGAGATACCACTAAATAGCTATCAAAATAATAAAAACAATTTTTTAAAAGTGGCAATACTAAATACTAGCAAGGATACAGAATAACTAAAATTTTCATTCATTACTGGTAGGCAGTTCCTTATGACCTAGTAATCTCACTCTCCTGTATTTACCCAAGAGAAATGAAAATATGTTAATGTAAAAACTAGCACATATATGTTTATAGTAGTTTTATTTTTTTAATATAATTGTCCAAACTGGAAACAATCCAAATATTTTCCAACTGTTTGATGAATAAACTGTAAGTACATACAATGGACTTACATACTTAGGGATAAGAAAAATCCTTAAAGCCCCACTTTATGCCTTTGGCTACTAGTAGAAAAACGTTTGCAGATGCTTCAAATTTTGATGCACTGTCCAAATGGTGAGGAAAGATCAGAGAGCAAAATAATTAAATATAATAAATAAATAATTAAAAATAATTTTGAGTAAATTAAGTTGGCATCAGCATGGTGTAATATAAATAAAGTAGAATTAGGCATCAGAATAATTGGATTCAAGTTCAGCAAACTATTACAACTCTCTATGTCTCCGTTTCCCCAACCTACGAAAAAAACATAACTTTATGTTTTGGGAGTAGGTGACAAGTTCTTGTATAATCGTAAAGGGAAAGATTGATATGTTGAAGTATATTAAAATTATAAATAGATCATTAGAAGATACCATGAATAAAGTTAAAAGGAAAACAACAAGCTAGAAAAAAAAGTGTAACTTAAATAAATGAAAATGGGCTCACGTGTAAAATATGGAGAGAATCCACAAATCTATAAGATAAAAACACTGTGGGCTCAGGACCACGGTGACCATGTTATTGGCATAACATATTACAAAAACATTGTTCTACATCCTACTTTGGCGAGTAGTGACTGGAATCTTAAAAGCTTGCAAGCCACCATCTAGATGCCATAATGGGTCTCCCTTCATCCAGAGCAAAGAAGAATGAAGAAAACTGAAGACATATGGAAACAGTTAGTCCAAGCAACTGGTAGACCATGTGATCCTCAGCCTAATAGACCTATATAGGGCCATGAGATTAAATGGTGCCTGGCTACTACTGTGAACCTCTTGAAGGGGGGTTGGTGTAGGAGATCCCAAATAGAGTAGCAAAACAACATGGACCAAAACCCAAAATCATAAAAAAAAAAGACCAGATTTGCTGGTCCAATAGAGCCTGATGAGACCCTTGAGACTATGGCCCTTAGCTACTTTTTACGTTTGGAACTGAACTCACTGCTGTGGCTTCCAGTCAAACAATAGACAGGCATATGGGGTGAACATTTACATTAGGCAGATATACTCCTTGGAACAATCAATCGTAGGAAAACAGAAGGGCAGTGTTTGCACAGGAAGACAGCTCAGGGAGTGGGAGTGCATGGGAGGGAAGGACACAGGGAAGAGGTAACTATGGGAAGGAAATGAAAAGAGAGCTGTTAAATTGTGGCAAATTGCAATCAATGTCATGAGACACAATGTGTATGAACTCCTATTTGGAAAATGAATTTTCTCTGTAAACTTTTACCCAAATCACAATAAAAAATAAAACAAAACAAAACAGAAAAATAAGATAACAACATAATCCAATATAAATATGGGCAAGAGAATTCAACAGGCACTTCACACCAAAAAAGATATATCCAACTGGGCAATAAACACATGAAAAAGTGCTTGATCCTATTAGTAATAATCAAAGAAATGCAAAGTAAAACTGTAAACTCATCAGCAAGGCTAAAATGGTTGTTGTGTGCTATTAAATAGATTCCAACCCATAGTGAACTTATAGGACAGAGAAGAATTGTCCCAAAGGGGTTCCAAGGCTGTGATCTTTACAGAAGTAGACTACCACATCTCTTTCCCATGGAGCAGCTGGTAGTTTCAAACCACTGACCTTTCAGTTAGCAGCAAGGTGCTTAAGCAGTACACCACCAGGATTCCTTAGGCTAAAATTAAAGACCTACAATATCAATATTTTGGTGAATAGCATGAACATCAAAAATATTCCATGGATGGAAGTGTAAATTAGTATAACCAAGTGAAAACATATCCTGTGACTCAATAATTCTAGTACCAAGTATATTTACCCTAACATGTACACATGTGCACCCCACTAGACAGTTCATAAAAGTCCATATTTAAATTAGCCAAAACTTGGAAGCAATCCAAATTTCTATCAATAGTAGAATGGATAAGTAAATTGTGGAGTATTTATTCAATAAAATTACTCCCTGGCGATGAAAATGAATGAAGTACAGCTGGAAATAACATTATAAATCCCGAAAACATTATACTGAATGAAAGAACTCAAACACAAAAGAATAGACACAGAATAATTCTGTTTACATGAAGTTCAAAAAACAAACAACAACCAAAAACTGTAGTGCTTATGAGTGCATATGTAGATGGCAAAACTACAAAGAAAAAGAAGTAATAGCATAAAAGTCAGGATAGTGGTAACCTTGGGGGTTAGAATACAGGGTTATAGTTGATAGGAGCTTGAGAAGGGCTTTTGTGATCTGCCAAAATTTCTTGACCTGGAAGTGGTAATTATCTGTCCTTGAGGTGTATATGTTTTTCTGTTTTGCTTTTTTGTTTGTGTGTGCACTTTATGAATGTATATGTTACATTAGATAGTAAAAAAAATTTTGAAAAATTTTAAAGACCTGGTTCTTCCAACTCTATCTAAAACAATGTTTATCATCAGTCAAATAAGAAATGTAAAAGCATTTTTAAAGTGTAACATACCTTATGCTTATACTACTGCTTTTTCTATTAATAACAACAGGCAAAATACCTATAAAGAACCAAAAAGCCTTTCTTAAAAATGACAATACTCAAGTAGCATATCTTTGGTTAAAAAAAGAAAAAAAAAAAAAAGCACATTTCTAAGGATATAATGGCTACCAGCCAAAAGTTCTGGTGAAATAAATTTGTCCTGTCTAGACCAACTCAGCATCAAAAGTGAAAACAGATGACTTAACTATTTCCTTTTTTCTTTTTTCTTTTAAATATGACTAGTAATGCTCATTGATACGACTTTTGGGCTCAACAAGAATATTAAATCAGAAAAATCAAGGTAAGAATTGAAAACCAAGGAGGAAATTTCTAACTGGAGACTTAGAAGCACAACTTAAATTACTATGTCTCTTCTGGCTTCTTGTATATAGCTGATGTTTATTTTCTACAATTAGTATTTCTTATTGTTGATTACAGGAGCTCTGGTGATGTAGTGCCTAAGGCATTTGACTGCTAACCAGAAAGCTGGCAGTTCAAACCCACCAGCCACTCCTCAGAAGAAAGGTTGGGCAATCTATTTCCATAGTGATACCTCCTACAAAACCCAAGGAAGGGTCGCTATGAGTCGGATCCGACTCGATGGCTGTGTGTTTGGCTTGTTTTGGTATTGGTGATTACATTCATAATAAGACTAATAATAATAAATAGTAATTATATATGCTACATTTCAAAGGATGGTTTATTTAATTCATTCACTTTATGAATTTATCAGGGATCTTTTCTTCAACTGTTTCTGTATCCTACCATGGAATTCTGTTACTTATTATTATTAAATTACTTTCAAAATGCTTTTCCCTCTTAGTGGGTTTAAAGACACAAAGAGAGGAGTTTTTCTGGAAGAGATTATTCATGTATCTCCTTGAAGTTTTATACTATAAACCTACAAATAATCCTCAATGTCTCCCTTTTTCTCTCCACAATTAATCAGTCACCTGGTCCTCCTGATTGTACTTTTGTTTTACTTTTTAAATGTCTCTGGATTCTGTATTTTCTTTCTTCTCCTTGGAAATTGTTTTAGTTCAGAAAATCACCATTCCTTCCTAGAAGCTATTAAAACAACTTCGTAGCTGGCTTCTCTGCTCCTAATTCATTCTTCACATGAAACACTTTCCAAAACACAAGATCCTATCATGTTAGTCCCCCTCCAAGAAGTCCTGATGGCTCCTTCCTGAGTCTAGTTTCATCTCCTTTCACCTTCCCTCTCTCCACCCCACCTCTAGTCCTCACATCCCTATGGATTCTAGAAACACTTTACGGCACAGTAACTGAACCTTTGAACATTCTCCCAATACAGCCCTCCCGTGTCTGTGTAAAACTTCCCATCTCTTTTGTACCCTTTCAAAGCTTACTACTAGTAGATAGTAGGCATTCACCAAGTATTCATTAAATGTGAGGCTGCTATACTTTTATGGAGATATGCCTGACTCCCTTAGGCAGTTCATTGCTTTCTGCTCTGGGCTCTCACAGCACTTTGTGCCTGTCTTGATTATTGTCTTATAACCCTTTGTTCTTCAAGAACAGCAGCCTGTTTATTGATCTTTGTATCTGAGTAGTAACTAGCCTTTAGTTAGTGCTCAATCAAATGCACTTCTTTATTTTTCTTACTATTATTTTTTATTTTAATAAACACAAAAGTAGCAAAAGAATGGGGAAACTTTATTGAGGGATTTGGCAATAGTTATTGTCATAGGTAAATGGGGAGCTCCGCTGGTGTAGTGCCTAAGGCATTTGACTACTAACCAGAAGGCTGGCGGTTCAAACCCACCAGCCACTCCTGTGAAGGAAGGTTGGGCAATCTACTTCCATAGTGATACTGCCTTGGAAGCCCAAGGTGGGGCCGCTATGAGTCGGGACTGACTTGAGGGCAGTGAGTTTTGGGTAGAGAGGTAAATGACTGAGCTGCTTCTGTCTCAGTTACTGAGCCAGGTACTGGGGCATAATGAATCATATCTCAGTTTTTGAGGCATCTCTGGTAGCACAGTGGTTAAGCACTTGGCTGCTAATCAAAAGGTAGGTGGTTCAAACCCACCAGACACTCTGTGGACAAAGATGTGGCATTTTGCTTCCGTAAAGATTTACAGCCTTGGAAACCCTGTGGGGCAGTTCTGCTTTATCCTGTGAGGTTGATCTGCATTGAAATCAATCAACAACTTTTTTTTTTTTTTTTTCTTTTGCCAGATGGAACAATAGTGCTACAGTGATTAGGTCTAAGAAAAATATCTTCTCATTTGCTTTCACTTATGGGTGATGCATGGAATACCCCATGCAGTCAGGATCAGCTTCTCTTTTTTTATCTTAGCCTTTAAAATAGCTCCTTTCATGTAAATGCTCATAAAAGCATTTCTCAGCTTCTCTGTCACTTGACCTGAGGTTTTCAAAGTATCCCCCAAAGAATCTGATTTGAAAAAAAAATCTTTAGTTATGATGATGTGAAATTGATCCTTAGTCACATGTTCTCCTTACTCAGACAGCACCATTAACCACCACCCTATTAAGTGGCGCCAATTATGTTTGAGAGCCCATCACATGACTATGGTGCTGGTTTCCCTTGTTGGAATGAAACCTTTTCAGTTTATGAGCCTTGTAGAAAGTAAGTAATCACAGATCATCAAACAAACTTTACTCTTAGCAATCAGTTCTTAGAGTGGGCTAGACCAGACATGATACTAAGGTAGTCTTTTCTTTAAGAAAATAATTTTTCCTTTCTTTCTAATGTAATCAAGGTGTTTAGGAAATGTTCTATCTTAATTATTAAATGCTTGTTGTTGTTGTTATTTGCCATCAAGTTGGCCCCGACTCATAGCGACCCCTCCTTGGGTTTCCGAGGCAGTATCACTACGGAAGTAGGAATGCCCAATCTTCCTTTCGAGGAGTAGCTGGTGGGTTTGAACCGCCAGCCTTCTGGTTAGCAGTCAAGTGCCTTAGCCACTATGCTACCAGAGCTCCTTACACACATTAAATTCTCTTCTGTCACACTTGATTGAGAATGGAAGCCAAACATTCTGGTTAATAATATCCCTATATATGACATTCAGAGGTGACCAACTTCTCAAAATTTATAGAATTGATAAAAATCCACATAACATAATAAATATGCTTAGAAAATTTAGTCCAGTTCAGGAAGAAGGACTTGACAGTTAATGTTAGATATTCTCTGCATTCCCTGAAATTTTCTTTATTTTTAGAAAATAAAGTTTAGGTCACATTTAAACCTAAATTTGAACCAATCAAAGTTTTATTTCAGTTAACAAGTTCTGCATTGAAAATATGGATGCTTCAAAAGATTTTTCAGACATTCTCACTTTAGTACCGGTCAGATTGGTTTTCTCCTGGAAAACCTTAGCCCAAATTAGCATCAGATAGATTTTTCCCTTAGAACCTTGCTGAAAATAGAGCTAGTCAGATAATGGAAATTTTAATGAACAATGAGCTAAAGAAGTGGAGGCTGAGAGAGGAAACGCTACAGAGAGTACCTTGGATGGTTTCTAGTGAGGGCCTTCGGAGTAACAAAGAAAAATATGGAACATTCAGTGCTCAGAGGAAAGTTAGGATACTTTTAGCCATAAATAACAGAAAATTTTGTTTAAAATAGGCTTACAGATAGGTAAGACAGTCTACAAACACATAGGATTACAACTCCACTTCTCTTCAATTTTCTGTATTTGTCCTTTTCTGTGTGTTGGCTTTATCTTCAGACTGTTGTTGCTGTTGTTGTTGTTATGTGCCATCGAGTCAGACCTGACTCATAGTGACCCCTCCTTGGGTTTCTGAGGCAGTATCACTACAGAAGTAGATTTCTCAACCTTCCTTCCGAGGAGTGGCTGGTGGATTTGAACCTCCAGCCTTCTGGTTAGCAGTCAAGTGCCTTAGGCACTACACCACCAGAGCTCCTCAAAGCATCAATTCCAGGTGTTAACTACGAATAGGACCCAAAAATATCCAGAAGAAGATGACACTGTCTTTCCCTGTATGTCCGCGGGGATGGCTAAGGCTTTCCCAGAAGTATCCAGACAAACTGTCCTCTTATGTCTTATTGGCTAGAATTGTCACAAGCATATGCCTAAACCAATCATTGGTCAAGGGAATGACACTTCTGTGATTGCCTTAGAACAATCAGAATTTAGCCTCTGGAACTGGAGGTGGGGCCAATATTCTCTGAAACACCTAGCCCAATGGACAAGGGTGAGAACCTAAACAAAACTGGGGTCCTGTTAGGACAGAAAAAGCAAAGAAATTGGTTCTTGATGAGGCAAAGTGGTGACAGTTCCCAAGGGTGAAGGATGATTCTACGAAGTGGAAAATTGGGAAGATACATTAAGGGGGAGCTCTAGTAGCATAGTGGCTAAATCACTTGACTGCTAACAGAAGGCTGGTGGTTCAAACCCACCAGCCACTCCTCGGAAGGAAGGTTGGGCAATCCTACTTCTGTAGTGATACTGCCTTGGAAACCCAAGGAGGGGTCGCTATGAGTCGGGGCTGACTCGACGGCACATAACAACAACAACACATTAAGGGAAGGTCGCCAACACAAGACATAAATGTTAAATTTTTGCCTGGGAGTCCAATTCTGGTTTTAAACTCATTTTTATCAATAACCACCATCCCTGTACACCAGTCACAGACACATTTGTCAACAGAGATTTTGCATTTACCAAATATCTGTTAATAGAAATAGTCTATTAATAGCATTATGGCGTGTGCTCATTAGGGTATCATGCTTTCTTTTCCCCACCAAAGCTAGTACAAAACAACTAATCTTTGGAACAATGGTTCCACAGACAAAACAAAATATATACCATTATTTACTGAAAAGTTAATTTGATGTATGTGTAGGTGTCTAATACTTGTCTAATGTTATGATTTAGTGTGACGATGGGATTACATTTTGCTTTATTTAATACTTAGATACTTGCCCATTAGTTGCATTGTTTATTATTCTGGTATCATTACTGGTGTTTATTCATTGTGATATTATTTATTATCTATATGCTTTATGGGGAGCTCTGGTGGCGTAGTGCCTAAGGCATTTGACTGTTAACCAGAAGGCTGGCGGTTCAAACCCACCAGCCACTCCTCAGAAGGAAGGTTGGGCAATCTATTTCCGTAGTGATATCGCCTCAGAAACCTAAGGAGGGGTCACTATGGGTCGGATACTGGATGTCAGTGCATTTTGGTGCATGTGCTTTATGTAAGGAGCTCTGGTGGTAGAGTGGTTAAAGCATTTGGCAGCTAACAAAAAGGTTGGTAGTTTGAACCTCCCAGCCACTCCACAGAGAAAGATGAAACAATCTGCTTCCATAAAGATTTACAGCCTTAGAAACCCTATAAGGCAGTTCTACTCTGTCCTATAAGGTCACTATGAGTCAGAACTGACTCAATGGTAATGGGTGGGTGGTGGGTTATATATTTTATATGGCAAAGCTCTGAGAATACAAAGTTTGGCAAAGACAGGATTCTCATGGACAGATGCTTTACTCTGTAGGCTTAGAAAATGTAAACACCTGAGAGATAACCATATTTTTTAATTATGCAAATGAAAATAGACCTATAAGAAATAAGAAAGAAAGAAAACAAATGAATAAGCCAAATTTTCTTCAAAGGGCAAAATGGGCTGTTGCATGACTAATATTCTGTTTCAGAATTATTTTCTTAAAAGCTTCTTGTGGAAATGAATTTACATTTTAAAGGACGCTGTTAAGAAACACAAGGCTCACCCAATCCCTGTAGCTTTATCTCCATAGATGGTAAACACTTAATGTGCCCAAACCTATGATATCATCTACTATTATACCTTTGGAAATAGTTATCTCATTATCAAATGTGAACAGAAAAATAATGAGGGAGCCCACAGAATCTAGCAAACACATGTCTTTCCTGATACCAAAGCAAAAACTTTTAAAGAATTATAACTGTGTTTCATAAAATGTAGGAATTTTGACTGTCAAGACTTTGGAGGTAGAGGCTACTTTCATGATTAGGCAACTTCTTAATGCTTACTACAGCATTTTATATTTAACATTTGCTTGACTATTTTATACTGAGGAAAATAAAGAGGATTCCTTTCTCATTGCTGTTTGTAACACTAAAAGATGAAGTCTGCTCCTTGCTTATTTTTGGGAAATCCAAAGGAAGGCCCTAAGGGCTAGAAACAAAAAATACAATTTTGAAGCTACTCTCAATTGAAAATACATTCAAACAGCAATTTCTATTCATATGGAAAAAACTCAGTAAGAGCTTAATGTTAAAGCAGGAAAATGTATGTAAATTCGTATGAAATGTAAGTGTATTTTTCATAGCTGATTCAGTTCAATCTAATCCGACTAAACAAATACATTGCAAAAGCCCTGATGAAAGTTAATGAGTATGTGACTGAGATAGTAGCAATGACAATAGAAAGAAAGAGAGAGGGGAAAAAAGTGAAGTGAGAATATTGCTTCACAGAATAAAACACAAACTCTTTCGCATGACATCAAAGGTCTATCGGTGTTCTGTTTGCCCTTCCTGCTCCATCTTTCACCATGCTACCCTATGTTCCAGTCACTGACCACTATCTGAGATTTCACAACTCCATACCTTTTTGTTCCAACACTTTATTTTTAATACTTTAAAACTCAAGAGTTACAAAGAATTTTACAGTGAATATCCATCTGTCCATCAAGTAGATTCTATCATTAACATTTGATTATGCTTGTTTTTATCATATATTGATCACATATCTAAGAAGCTCTGGTGGTGTAGTTGTTAAGGCATTTGACTGCTAACCGAAAGGTCAGTAGTTAGAATCTACTAGTCACTCTGCGGAAGAAACTCTGCGGAAGAAACTGGAAACCTGAAGGGGTTGCTGTGAATCGGAATTGACTGGGTGGCAATGAATTTGGTTTTGGTTTATCATATAGCTATCTGTCTAGCTATCCCTCTATCCATTGAAGTAAGCTATAGTCTTTCCAAATAACAAAGCATAACTTTTAAAGAATTATAATTGTGTTTTATGAAATGTAGGAATTTTGACTGTCAAGACTTCGGAGGTAGGTAGGAGGGAAGGGGAGGAAACACTGCAAAAATAAAAATTAAGAAAAAGACTTTGAAGGTAGAGGATATTTTTATGATTAGAAAAACTAGACAACTTCCTACTGCTTGCTACAGAATTTTATAATTAACATTTGCTATGAGTCTGAATCAACTCGATCAAGTAAGTTTACTATCTATCTACCCATATCATACACCTGTTCATCTAGCCATCCCTCTATCCATTGAGGTAAACTGTAGTGATTAGTATTCATCCCAGTAAACACTTCAGCATGCATATTCATTAACTAGAGATCAGTATTTACTTACGGCAATTTATTTTCCTTTTGTAGTAAAATTTGTATATAACAAAACACATACATCTTATCATTCACTGAGTTTAATAAATGCATATAGATGTATAATCCAGTTTACCATCATTCCAAAAATTTCTTTCATGGCCTTTTACCATCAACTTCAGCCACAGCCTTCCAGAGATAACCACTGCTCTGATTTTTTTTTTTTTCCACCAGAGATAAGTTTAGTTTTGCTTGGTGTAGAATTTCATGTAAATGGAATCTGACAGTATGTGACAGTATGTACTCTTTTGTATAAGGCTTCTCTCATCCAGCATAAAATTTTTGAGCCTCACTGATTCATGTACTTGAGCATATCAATAGTTCATTTCTATTGCCTGAGCAGCTTTCCATTGTACGACTACATCGCAGTTTGATTTTCCATTTTCCTACTGGGCAGCACCTGGGCTTATTCTAGTTTGGAGCTTTTAGGAATAAAGTGCAACCACTGGCTTGGGAGGAGCTCTGGTAGCTTAGTGCCTAAGGCACTTGACTGCTAACCTGAAGGCTAATGGTTTAAACTCGCCAGCCACTCCTTAGAAGGAAGCTTGGGCAATCTACTTCCCTAGTGATACTGCCTCAGAAACCTAAGGAGGGGTCGCTATGAGTCAGGTCCGACTCAACTCGACAGCACATAACAACAGCAACGAGCTGGTTTGGGGCTGGCTGCCAAGGCAAAGGTTGTTTCTGGGGAGGAAAATGTGATTTTTTAAAAAAATAATTTTTATTGTATTTGGATGAAAGTTTACAGAGCAAATTCATTTTCCTTAAAGCAGTTCATACACATTTTGTTTCATGACATTGACTGCAACTCCCCACAGTGTAACAGTTCTCTTCCCACTTCCTCCCTGTAGTTACTTGTACCCTGTGTCCTTTCCTGTGCATTTCTGCTCCCACCCCCACCCCCAGCTATCTCCCTGTGCAAACACTGCCCTTCTGTTCTCCCATGATTGATCACTCTAAGGAGTTTATTTACCTGATGTGAATGTTCACCCTATGCACCTGCCTACTGTTTGGCTGGAAGCCACGGGAGGAAGTTCAATTCCAGACCTGAAGGGTAACTAGAGGCCATAGTCTCGGGAGTCTCACCAAGCTCTATCAGAGCAGTAAACGTGGCTTTTGTGGGTGTGGGTGTGATTTTTCAGTTTTGTTCCACATTGTGATTTTTTTCCTGCATTGGAGAGGTTTGCAGAGCATGGAAGGAATCCTGCTGGGAGAGAGGCTGCTTTAGAAACTACAGGGTAAGCTAGTGAAGGTCTGCTGCTGGGAACCAAACCTCTACATCAACAAGCACCAAGATGAAGATGTCACGTTACACCCCCTGACAGAAAATTGAAGTCAGCAACATGTAAACAAATACTGGCATAGCATGCTTACGAAAACAATGTGAGGTGTTGTGTGGTATGCAAAACATGTAACACATGCATTATTTGTGTAAAAACAGAGTGTTGTTGTTTGCTGTTGAGTCAGCCCTGACTCATAGCGACCCCTCCTTGGGTTTCCGAGGCGGTATCACTACAGAAGTAGATTGCCCAACCTTCCTTCCGAGGAGTGGCTGGTGAGTTTGAACCTGGTTAGCAGTCAAGTACCTTAAGCACTATGCTACCAGAGTTTCTGTGAAAATAGAGTAGTCGTCAACATTTGTTATGTCTTTTTCGTTTTAGCCATTTTATTGAGTGTGAAAGGAGCTCTAGTGGTGCTGTGGTTAAAGCATGGGAGCTCTGGTAGCATAGTGGCTAAGACACTTGCCTGCTAACCAGACGGCTGGCGGTTCAAACCCACCAGCCACTCCTCGGAAGGAAGGTTGGGCAATCCTACTTCCGTAGTGATACTGCCTCGGAAACCCAAGGAGGGGTCGCTATGAGTCGGGTTTGACTCGACGGCACATAACAACAACAACAACAACCAAATACAGGTGGGCAGTTCAACTCCCCCCCTCCACACCACCGCCAGCCAATCTGTAGGAAAAAAGAACAAGGCAGTCTGCTTCTGTAGATTTGCAGACTTGGAAACACTATGAGGCAGTTCTACTCTGTCCTATAGGATCCTTATGAGCTGAGTCAATGGCAGTGGGTTGGGTTTGGTGGATTGGTGTGTAGTGGTATATCATTGTTGAGTTTGGTTTCCCTGGTGACTAATGATGCTGAGCTAATTTTCATGTGCTTATTGTCTATTTGGGAGCTCTGGTAGCATAGTGGCTAAGGCACTTGACTGCTAACCAGACGGCTGGCGGTTCAAACCCACCAGCCACTCCTCGGAAGGAAGGTTGGGCAATCCTACTTCCGTAGTGATACTGCCTTGGAAACCCAAGGAGGGGTTGCTATGAGTCGGGTTTGACTCGATGGCACATAACAACAACAACAACATTGTCTATTTGTATATTTACTTTTGGGAAGTGTCTGTTCAAATCTTCTGTTTACCTTTAACTGAATTGTATTTTTATTGTTGAGTTGTAGAAGTACTTTATATGTCCTAGTTACAAATTCTTTGTCAGATACAAGTTTTTTAAAAAAATCTATTTTGTGCCTTGTCTCCCATTCTTAATGGTATCTTTTGCTTATCAGAAGACAGTTTATCATTTTTTTAAATGGTTATTGCTTTCCCTACCCTAAGAAACCTTTGCCTATTTCCAAGTAATTAAGATAATCTCCTATGTTTTCCATGAAAAGTTTTATGATTTTAGCTCTTATGTTTATATATATAATCCAATTTGATTTACTTTATGTGAACATTGTGAGATAGAAGTTAAGGTTAATTTTGTTCCATGTTGCTACCTAGTTGTTCCAGAATCACTTGTTGAAAAGACTTTCTTTTCCCATAGGATTGCATTGATGCTTTGTCAAAAATCTAGTAACTCTACAACTGTGAGATTATTTGGAGGCCTTCAACTCTGTTCCATTGATCTATTCACTGATATTTATGGCAATACCATAATTTATTGATTATTATAGTTTTATTTTAGGAAGACTTCACATGGTATAGTGCTCCAACTTTGTTCTTTTTTTTCTTTTAAGTTTGCTTTGTACTCCATAAAAGTGTATAATCCTTTTGTCAATTTCTGTAAAAGACCTTCTTTTGGTTATAATTCAGATTGCGTTGATCTATAGGTGAATTTCATGACCAGTCCTTTTATTTAAGGTTTGTTTTTCCTCCTTTTGTATACTAGTACCTCTGCCTGAAATTCATCTTTTTTATCTCATTTCCTGAACTCAATTCAATTAGCATTCCTCTGAAATCTTCTCAGTTAGCTTTCTCTGTAAGAGCAATTAATTACTTATTCCTACTTCTGAGCTCCACAACATACTTCAATACCACCTATCATTTTGTATTAAAATTGTTCTGGGTACATTACCTTTCTTCTCAATTAACCTGAAAGGTCCTGAGCAGGGACCAATATCTTATTCAAGCATCAATATTACTCCTTATTGTCTAGGATAATAACTGATACATAGTTAACTATTTTTAATTTTTTTTTCCCATTAAACTCTTTATTGTGTGTTAACTATAACCAGAGGCTACATCTTACCTGGGGGAAGGAGGAAAAATATGTACACAGACAAGTGATTAAAATAACTGCAGATGACGCTAAGTAATACAAAGAGGATAAAACTGAAGGAAGGGATAGAGGCAACTACCTACTACTTTACCTTGAGTCATCAGAGAAAGACTCTGAGAAGTGACTTTGAGCTAAATGATAAAAATGGAGGATCCGCAAGGACTTCTAGAGGGAAGAGTCTTTCAACCAGAAGAAACAGGAAGTGAAAAAGCCCTGAGGTAGAATTATGCTTAGTCCAAGGAGGGGACCATTCCTGAGCAATGAATTAACTATAGCCAGCGGAGAAGGGTCTGAGAAAGCGTCTCAGTGCTGAACCTTGAGAAAATGAGTAGGTGTTAGCCTGTCAGTGAAGTCAGCAGGAGAATATTCTAGGCAAAGAGAACTGTGTAGGGCAAAGAAAAGTGTATATTCAGAGAAGGGTGGTAGGAGATGAGATTATAGAAGGAGGCAGGAGGATTTTGTTTTCATTGCAAAAGAAAGTTATGAAAGGTAAAAAAAAAAAAAAATCCAGTTGATTCCACTCACAGCAACCCCTCCTTGGGTTTCCCAGGCAGTATCTCTACGGAAATAGATTGCCCAATCTTCCTTCCGAGGAGTGGCTGGTGAGTTTGAATCGCCAGCCTTCTGGTTAGCAGTCAAATGCTAAAGGAACATGGATGGGTGGGGTAAAAGCAGAAATCCTGGGAACAATTGTGGTGGGGGGAGGTGTTGAATTGGCCTGGGTGAGAGATAATGGAGACTTGGACCAGAATTCCTCAGTGGAATGGGTGAAAAATGATCATATATGGACATTATTAGAAGAGGTATAGAGGGCTCTAGTGGCGTAGTGCCTAAGGTATTTGACTGCTAACCAGAAGGCTGGCAGTTCAAACCCACCAGGCACTCCTCGGAATGAAGATTGAGCAATCTACTTCGTGTCTATGGATTGAATATAAGGAAAACAGGATCCAAGATGATTCCCACTTTTTTGACCTTAGTGTATGATGGGACCACATGATGAGATGAAAAGGAGGAGCACAATTGGGTAGAAGGAGCATGAAGGGAAAGATGCCAGTCATCAGTAATTTTATTTTTAAAATGCTAAATTTGAGATGTCTATTCAATATCCAAGAAATGTCAAGTAGATGACTGTGTATATGACCTGGATCTAAGGACAAAGGTTAGAATTGGACATACTTGGGAATATTCAAAGCCACAGGCCTGGCTGAGATAACTCAAGAGGGGAAAAGACGCCTAAGGAACAAAGGAAATTAGAAAGAAGAAACCATTGTGATAGGATAAAATCAGGAGCCTATGATTTCCAGGAAGCCTAAAGAAGAAAATGTTTCAACAGAGAATAGGTAGGAGATCAAATCAAATGATGTTGGAAAGTTGACGTTTAGATGAAATAATCTGGTGACTATAATGAAAGCCATTTCATTAGAGTGCTATTCACAAAAGTCTGATGGTAATAGTGGGTTAAGGAATGATTTAAAAAATAAAACTACACCCATTGCTGAAGAGTTGATCCTGAGATAGCAATAGGGTGAGAAAGAAGGGGAAAAATAACATTGACAACTTAACAACTTTAATCTGAAGATGACTGGAGAAATCTGTGGTAGCTAGAAAGGGATTAGAGTTGAAGAACTTGTTATGTCTTACTTTATTTTTAACATGAAGGATATTAAAATATATTTGTATGTAGATGTTCCAGTTGACTTTGAATGGATTTGACTCATGGCAACTCTATGTGTGTATGTGTGTGTATACACACACACATATATATATACACATACACACAGAAATATATTTGTATTTCTATACAAATACATATATATATACACACACAAATAAATACAATATCTGAATATTACATATATGTAAATAGGTAAGGAATCCTAGTGCTGGATTGATATTAATTTAAAATAATGCATAATCTATAAATAATGCATAATCTATAACTTAAAATAAACTTAAAATAAGAAAGGATTAAAAAAGCTTTCTTTTTTAATAAACATTTTCTTTAAGGGTTGAAAAAAGTGTATTAGTGTTAAAATTGAATAGAAGAAAATGGGGGCAGGAGGAGAGGTAAGTGTTATTTACTTAAGATGATTTAGTTTTAAAAAAATGTGTTGAAGTGCTTGGTTTTACGTAACCTAAGATATTTAATAATTTTTGAAAACCACTATTGGTTCTATTCTCCCATATTCCCCCTTTCTTCTGGAAATAGCATCCACTAATTTTTGGGAACTTATCTGCCTTTCACTCCAACCACATGGTTCTGGTGAGAGAGCTCCAATGTAGTATTCAAAGCAATGGCCATTGGGGTGATCGCATGGCCCGAGTTGGGCTAATGAGAGATTTTTCTCCAGAACTTTTAAAATAAATAGTTAAGGGAAGAGATTTTACCACCTTTGAAGGTAAAAGTGTTTTAGTTATCTAGTGCTGCTATAACAGAAATACTACAAGTGGTGGCTTTAATGAACAGAAATTTATTTTCTCACAGTTTAGGAGGCTGGAAATCCATGTTCAGGGCATTGGTTCTAGAGGAAGGTCCTCTCTGTGTGTTCGTTCTGAGGGAAGGTCCTTATCTCTTTTTAGCTTCTGTTCCTTATTTCCTTGATGATCTTCAAGTAACTTGGCATCTATCTTCCTCCATCTCGGCTTGCATAATCCGTGCCTTTATCTCTCATAAGAGATTGATTTAAGACACACCCTATGTGAACACTACCTCATTAGCATAACAAAGAAAACCTATTGCTGAACTGGATTACAACCACAGGTATGTTGTTATTAGGTGCCACTCAGTTGGCTCTGACTTATAGCGACCCTATGTACAACAGAAACACTGTCTGGTCCTGCACCATCCTCACAATCCTTGCTATGCTTAAACCCATCTTTGCATCAGCCACTGTGTTAATCCATCTCATTGAGGGTCTTTCCCATTCCCTGCCCACCACTGCCCTACACCAAGTATCATATCCTTCTCAGGGAATGGTCCCCTCTGACAACATGACCAAAATAGGTGAGACAAATCTGGCCACTCTCTTTTCCAAGGAACATTCTGGCTGCACTTCTTCCAGGATAGATTTGTTTGTTCTTCTGGCAGTCCATGGAATCATCAGTATTCTTTGCCAACACCACAACTCAAAGGCATCAACTCTTCTTTGGTCTTTATTCATTATCCAGCTCTCACATGCATAAAAGGTGATTGAAAATACCATGGCTTGGGTAAGGTGCTCCTTAGTCTTCAAAGTGACATCTTTGCTTCTTAACACTTTAAAGAGCTCTTTTGTAGCAGATTTGTCCAATCCAATATGACATTTGATTTCTTGACCACTGTTTCCATGGGTGTTGATTGTGAATACAAGTAATATGAAATCTTTGACAACTTCAATAATTTCTCCATTTATCATGATGCTGCTTATTGGTCCAGTTGTGAGGATTTTTGTTTTCTTTAAGTTGAGGTGTAGTCCATATTAAAGACTGTAGTCTTTGATCTTCATCAGTCAGTGCTTCAAGGCATTTTCACTTTCAGCAAGCCAAGTTGTGTCATCTGCATATTGTAGGTTGTTAATGATTCTTCCTCCAACCCCGATGCAATGTTCTTCTTCATATAGTCCAGTTTCTCGGGCTGATTTTAAACCATGCAATATCCTCTTGTTCTGTTCCAACAACAGCCTCTTGGTCTATGTACAGGTTCCTCATGAGCACCATTAAGTGTTCTGGAATTCTCACTCTTCATAACGTTATGTATAATTTTTTATGATCCATATGGTCAAATGTCTTTGTATAGTCAATAAAACACAAGTAAACATCTTTTTGGTATTCTTTGCTTTCAGCCAAGATCCATCTGACATCTGCAATGATATTCCTCGTTCCACATCCTCTTCTGAATCTGGCTTGCACTTCTGGCAGCTCCCTGTCAATATACTGCTGCAACCATTTTTGAATTATCTTCAGCAGAATTCTACTTGCATGTGATATTAATGATATTGTTTGATAATCTACACATTCTGTTAGATCACCTTTTCTTGGAATGGGTACAAATATTGATCTCTTCTAGTCAGTTGTCCATGTAGCTGTCTTCTAAATTTCTTGGAATAAATGATTAAGCACCTCCAGAATTGCATCCATTTGTTGAAACATGTCAGTGGTTATCCCATCAATTCCTAGAGTCTTGTTTTTCCACCAGTTCCTTCAGTGCAGCTTGGACTTTTTCCTTCAATACCACAGGTATAGGAGTTAGGATTTACAACACATATTTTTGGGGACACAAATCAATCCATGGCAAGGTGAAAGGGTTGTGCCCCACCAAGTGATGACCACATCTAGACATACTGTTTGAGAGCATTCACTGACATAGATAGAGGAGCAGATCCATGAAGTGAACAAAGAGTTCTGAAGGTGCTTGCATACCTAGTTTCACTAATATCTAAGGCAAGTTCATCTTCACCCTTGGAAACAGTTGAATGATGTGAACCCATAAATTCCCCTTTGACTAAGTGACTTTGAGTTGTGCCTTTGTAACTTAATCAAATGAGTCCTGACTGATGTGTTATCCTTTGTAGTAGCCAGCCTAAAAGATGGCCCCACAGATCCTCATCTCTGACATTTACTCCCTTGTGCAGTATCCTGATAGATTGAATAGGAATGTATAATGGAGGTGATGGTGTGTGTTTAGCAAAGCTAGAGCTCATAAAAAGCATTGAAGCTTCCATATTGGTCTCTTGGATTGCTTACACAGGAGGAAGCCAGCTGCCATGTTGTGAGGATACGCAAGCAAGCTCAAGAAGAGGATAACATGAAAAGAGAGCAGCTAACATCAACTTGCCACCACATGAGTAAGCCACCTTAGAAACTCCAGTGAAGCCTTCAGATGACTACAACCTCATAAAAGACCTATTCAGAACCAACCTCCTTTTAAGTCACTTCCACAATTCTGACTCACAAAAACTGAGTGATAAGAAATGTTATGTTAATTTAAATAGGATTCTATATTGACACTTATTAAATCAGTCTTTGCTTTACTCATAGAAAAATAAATATTGAGGTGGGGCAAGATGGCGGACTAGGCAGAAGGATTGCACAGACCCTCTTCAACAAAGAAAAGGGAAACCAATTAATACAGACACAGAAGATAATCCTGGACCCCTGAGCCTTGAAGGAAATGATGCAGATTTGGACTAAACCCCAACTAGCAGAAGAATTTGCGTGAAAATACCAAAAAAAAGGAGACCTA
>NW_006921841.1:467773-475625 GCF_000298275.1 Orycteropus afer afer | reverse complement strand
TGGTAGCATAGTGGCTAAGACACTTGCCTGCTAACCAGACAGCTGGTGGTTCAAACCCACCAGCCACTCCTCGGAAGGAAGGTTGGACAATCCTACTTCCGTAGTGATACCGCCTCGGAAGCCCAAGGAGGGGTCGCTATGAGTCGGGTTTGACTCGACGGCACATAACAACAACAACAACGGATGTATTTTATGCTGCATTGCATCTGATCTACATCAAAGTTACAAAAGATAAACCCTTTTCCCCAATTTTAAAGTGAGGAAAGAAAGACCAAGAGGAAGTAATTAACTTAAGCATTTTGACATAGCAAGAAAGATGAGCAACTGGGATTTGAATATATATCTCTACAGATGTTTTTCAAACATTTGTTAAGCTTTGGCACCTTCTCTTAAATCAAAAGTTTCTGTGAACCTCAAAAATGTTACATAGGTAAACTCCTGGATGCCCTGGTCAAGCAGTTGGTTTTGTTGGTTTCCCATTCCCTGCCCACCACTGCCCTATAACACCCATACTTTGAAAACCACTACATTATGCCATGATGACTTATTTCTATTTTTCTAAAAATCAACAATCCTCATTTAGTATACCAAAAAATTCTCTACTAACAAGAATATTTAACACAGAAGAGCAATCTATTTATGGTGGATGCTTGTGAAGCTTACAATATATAAATAAAATTATAAATAACACAATAATACAAGGTAGATATGATGATGAAAAAGACAATGATGATTATAGAATTTACTATATATAAACACTGCATTTTCAGAGTTAGATAAAACAGATATATAGGCTTTATAAGGCACCCAGACTGTTTCATTGCTTGCTTCTGCAAAGCATTAGAGTGCTTCTTTGTGAGAAGTTTTTTATGGGTGTATTACCATGTTTTTTTTTGCCATGTACCTCGGCTAATTACACAGGGATAGACGTGACCTAAAGACTAATGGCCTATGATCAAGCTTGGCATAAGCGCTCTACCCAGCAGGAGTGGCCTTTCTTCTCTCTGACAGAGTTTGAGAATGAAACATCCAGGTAGGGTTTAGGGTCAGCATTGAGTAAATGTAGAAATGAGGAGAAGGAGGACAGGAAACAGAAGGCATGAGTAAGCAAAGCCATGAAGCAGAGAGAAAGTGAGTGCAGCATAATTGGTAGCAATAGTTGGGAAAATAAATAGGTAGACAGAAAAGAGATATAAGAGCTGGGTCACGTGAATGGCAAAGGCAAGAGTTCCTGTGACATCACCAGAGTGTAGGTTATATTATTCGACAAGAACTATTACTAAGCTGTGTCTAAGTGGCTTTAATAAAATTCTAGATTTTCATGAGCCTGCCTATGACAGCTTTTTCTATCTTTTCTACTTCCCTATATCACTTAATCATATTATTTCAATCATTATTAATAAACCTGCATTAATTGAGCTAAGTGATCCTTTCTCTGTTGCTTGCACCCTGAAATAACTGACACAATATTGACATAGAATCTGGAACATAAAAGCACAATATATTGGAGCTATTATTATTTTTTAACGATTCTGCAAACAAATAAAATGCAGACTAACTCTCAAATCCAAAAGTTACAGTTGGTTTGAATTTGCAATTTGGTGGCTATCTTCATCTCATTAAAGGATCTTTTAATTCTGTTGTTATGTTGCTGTTATGTGCCGTCGAGTCGGCCCCGACTCATAGCGACCCCTCCTTGGGTTTCCGAGGCAGTATCACTACGGAAGTAGGATTGCCCAACCTTCCTTCCGAGGAGTGGCTGGTGGGTTTGAACCGCCAGTCGTCTGGTTAGCAGGCAGGTGTCTTAGCCACTATGCTACCAGAGCTCCCCTTTTAATTCTAGGAGAGGGTCAAATTGGATAAGTTTAAGTGTGGAAGTAAAATATATGTTCTAACAGTTTGAGAGGAACAGATCTTTGGGGATATGCGGTTCCACAAAATATTTTAAAATTAGTTTTCAAATATTATTGCTTGGCAAAAACAAAGTGATTTTTCTAGAAAATTTTCTCTTTTTACCATTCAAATGCTCCTAAGGGAAATATAATGTACATATTTCTGATTTTACTTAACTCAGTATTATTTTATGGAAATTGATGTTAAAAAATCCAATAAGTTTTTGAACTAAGAGATGTTTTTTGGACAGTCATACTGTTTTCTGAAAAAAGATTGAATTAGATGCTTTCTTTAAAAGGGTTTTTGAGTTTGGTCTCAAATTTCACCAAACATTTTCCCTTTGTATACAAGGAAAACAAAATCTCTGAACAAAACCTCCTCTTCTTCCAGTTATGAACAAAAAGACAGTATTTTTTTGGCAATATTATTTTTATTGTTATGAAAATATAGATAACACAACATTTGTCAATTCACCATTGTCTCGTATGTTACAATTCAGTGACACCATTACATCAATCAAGTTGTTCAACCATCACCAACATGCATTGCCAAATTTTCCATCACCATTAACAGAAACTCAATGGTCAATTTTAATTCTAGAAAAGTAAAAGGGAAGAAGTATTCTTAATTTAAGTGAAAAAAAAATAAAAGAAAGGAAAAAAAGGGAAGATGAAAAAGAGAGAAAAGGAGAAAAAAGTACAGAGATGATAAAGGATTATAGGTTTGTGAACTAAATGACATGTAATCAACAACCCAAATTTCTCTGTGGAATGCAAAATCAGTAGTAAACTTGATCTGGGTGATCTAGCTTGTTAAATTGATGTAAAATTATACTTTGACTACTCTTTTAACACCCTACTCTTATTCCATTATATTACTCACCAAACCTTACTGAAATTACTTTGTAATTGTCTGCCTTGACTCTGTACTATAAACTGTGCAAACTGTAAGAATAGATGCTCAGAGATACTTGTTGAATAAACCCTTATAACATGGAAATGTCTAAGGATTAAAAGCAAGGCTCCAGAATTAAACTCCATGTAAATTTTGTCATCCTGTAATGGTTCCTACCTCACTGACTTATAACCAAGAAAAGCTCCAAACCCATTGCCTTTCAGTGGAATAATTTTGCCTCAAAGAGACCCTACAAGATAGAGTAGAACTGCTTCGTGGAGCTTCCAAGGCTGTAAATCTTTGCAGTAGCCGATTGCCACATCTTTCTCCTATGGAGCAGCAGATGGATTCAGACCACCTTCCAGTTAGCAGCCGAGTACTTTACTACTGTGCCACCAGGTCTCCTTACATTGAGTTATTCATAAGCAAAGTCACTGCTAATTAGTCAATTCTGATTCATACTGACCTTATAAGGCAGAGTAAAATTGCCCTATATAGGTTCCAAAGATATAAATCTTTAAGAAAGCAGACTGCCTCATCTTTCTCCACAGAGCAGCTGGTAGGTTCAAACTGGTGGCCTGGTTAGCAGTTGAGCACTTTCACCACTGTACCACCAGAGCTCCCTCCACTTAGTTATAGTGAGGATTATATGAGGAAATGGATGTACACCATTTGGCATGGTGCTTGGCGTATTGTTGTTAAGTGCTATTGAGTCAGTTCCAACTCATAGTGATCCTATGTACAACAGAAGCAAACATACCTGGTCCTATGCCAGCCTCACAATCCTTGTTATGTTTGAGCCAGTCATTGCAACCACTGTGTCAATCCATCTCATTGAGGGTCTTCCTTTTTTTTTGCTCACCCTTTACTTTTCCAAAAATGATGTCTTTCTCCAGGGGCTCGTCACTTCTGACAATATGGCCAAACTACGTGAGACAAGTCTGGCCATTCTCCCTTCTAAGGAGCATTCTGACTACATGCCTTACGAGACAGATTTGTCTCTTCTTCTGGCAGTCCATGGTATTTTTAATATTATTCACCAACACCACAACTCAAAAGCATCAACTTTTCTTCAGTCTTCCTTATTCATTGTCCAGCTCTCATATGCATATGAGGCAATTGAAAATACCATGGCTTGGTCAAGCACACATTAGTCTTCAAAGTGACATCTTTGCTCTTTAACACTTTAAAAACATCTTTTGTAGCACATTTGCCCAGTGCAATATGACATCTGATTTCTTGACTGCTGGTTCCATGGGTGCTGATTATGAATCCAAGTAAAATGAAATCCCTAACAACTTCAATCTTTTCCCCATTTTTTGTGATGTTGCTTATTGGTCCAATTGTGACAATCTTTTCTTTTCTTTATGTTGAGATGTATCCATACTGAAGGCTGTATTCTTTAGCTTTCATCAGTAAGTGCTTCAGTCATCTTCACTTTCAGCAAGCAAGGTTGTGTCTACTGCATATCACAAGTTGTTAAGGAATCTTCTTCCAGTCTGGATGCTGTGTTCTTCATATAGTCTAGTTTCTCAGATTATTTGCTCAGCATACAGATTGAATCAATATGGTGAAAGTATACAGCTCTGCTGCACACCTTTCCTGATTTTAAACCATGTGGTATCTCTTTGTTCTATTCTAGTGACTGTCTCTTGGTCTACAGACAAGTGCCCCATGAATGCAATTAAAGTGTTCAGGGATTCCTATATTTTCACAATGTTATCTGTAATTTGATATGATCCACACAGTCCAATGCCTTTGCATAGTCAATAAAGTCTAAGTAAACATTTTTCTAGTAATCACTGCTTTCAGTCACAATGCATCTAACATCATCAGTGATAACCCTTATTCCAGCCCTTTTCTGAATCTGAACTACGAAATTTGGTCTCCTCCCCATTACTAGTAGTAATGCTTGTAATTCTGTGAGAATATAATTTCAGTCATCTCCTAGCCCTATGGTAAGGAGTACTGATGGTCAATCACTGGGCTGCTTACTGGAAGGTTAGTAGTTCACACCCATCAGTGGTTCCATAGGATAAAAGACCTGTTTCCCATAAAGATTACAGCATAGGAAACCCTATGGAGCAGTTTTACTCTGTCATATAGGGCCACTATAAATCCAAATTGACTCAGCAGTACTGGACAACAGCCCTGTGGTTCTGCTCAATAGACTAAATGTATTTAACTGAGCCAAATTTTTTGTTCTCTGTCAGTTTGCTGCTCACTCACTGATCTGACTCATAGTGACCCCTCCTTGGGTTTCCGAGACCGTTATCACTACAGAAGTAGATTGCCCAACCTTGCTTCCAAGGAGTAGCTGGGGGGTTTAAACTGCCAGCCTTCTGGTTAACAGTCAAGTGCCTTAGGCACTACACCACCAGAGCTCCTAGTTTGCTGCTAGTATTTAGATATAATTTTACTTTCTCATCATGGCTGGCATAGCTTTAACATGTCTGTCTCCTTTCTATTGCCTATCAATGGAGTCCAAATACAAGATTTCTGTAAAGAAATTGGTGTAGGTATTGCCCTTTTTGATCAAACATTAAAGTGAAGGGGAAAAGAAGAGGAAATGACAGTGTTGCCTCTTAGGAACAACAAAACCAGATATGGCCATCAATGGACTACTAAGGGGATCAGATTTCTGAAAGCAACTTTAAATACTTAAAGAGCAAATTTCCCACCAGAGTACAAACTAGAAATTAAAAGTAAGGTTGCCAAACTCTTTCACCAAATCTTTCTGCTCTAAATATGTGAGTGACAAAGGTGATGATCAGGCTTAAATGCTAGCTGTGCTTTATTATATGCTGTTATAAAATAATGTGTGTTCTTGCCTTGAAAATTCCTTGGTTAAGGCATAAGACAGAAAAAAAATGTATTTTTTTAGAAAGGAAAATTATCTCCTAAAACAAAAGCTGCTGAGCGTAACATTACAAATCCTTATTCCCATGTAAACACAGAAGGGATTTTTTTTAACAGAAATTTTCAACTACAACGGTACCTCTGACTCTAAATGTATTGTACACTCACACGGATTTCTAAGGAGTAGTGCACAGGTGGTGTATTATATTGAGATTCTTGAAGAGCTCTGTGTGTAGATAATATTAGTTTACACACATGAGTGACATAGCTTAATCTTCAAATAATAGACAACAAGAACATTTAGTGATAAAACAGAATGCCATTTGGACTATTAATGTTTTTATTACGGGACATGCAGAGTGGTGTATAAAGTTTTGGGTAAATATGTTTATCTCTGTTAATGGTATGGATGCTTTGTAACAAAGACCTGCTGAATACAAATTGAAGCTGATAGTGGTCATACATTATGTATAGTATTGAAGAGCTATGCCACAGAAGCCTACATTTCCTGGATAACAAAACATTTAATATAGAAACTACATCTATAATTTCTCAAGTGAACTCAAGAGGTTAAAATTGATGGATCATATGCTGAAATAGAGCTATCTGAAGAATTCATCCTGATTAATTTTTCTAGTAGAAAGGAGAAAACATTCATTTTTTTAATGTTAATGCTTCAGATTAGACTTTTCTCTTATTTAAAATTCTTTCTTAATATGCATGTAACATTCATTCCTCTCGTTCTTTCAGTTCAAGCAGCAATGTTTCTAATGAAAAAATAATTTCAAACTAAATGTGTACCAAAATGATTTTGTGTTTCTCTCTTCACACACTGAGGTAATCATGCAGCAAAAGCAAATAAATCATTCTCCTTTGGGGTGAAAGCATTCATATTTGATAAGTGATTTGAAAGTAAAATGAGATTTTGCATAAACATTTTACATTTTTTATGGACTTATCTTTATTGGTGTTCTTTTCAGAGAAGAATCATTACTAAAAGAAATGTGCACATATCAAAAATATGCATGGCAAAGTACGGTTATGGATAATTTGTGTTAGAGAAATAAAAGGATTCTTGCAAAGTATAAAAGCAGGATTTGATGGAAGAAGAACACGAACAAGAGTATAATGATTAGAAGGTTTAGGAGAGTGGCATTAAGGACAATTTTTAAAACAGCGTTGCTTCATATGAACATGGAGCTGCTACCTAGACATGTCATCCAGAAGACAGGAAGGAGAAAGGGGACAACAAATTACTCAGAAGGAAAAAAGGTGGGGGGGGGGATGGCTGGGAGCAACAATCCTAGAAATGTATTAGTAAATCTTTGTTTTTAAAACATCATCTACATTTGATGTGTGCATTGCTACCAAATCGGAGTTAGACTAGAAAGGTGGTTATGAGATATAGAATATGAACTTTGTTTCACAGTCTTGCTCCACCTCAAAATCCTTTTCTACTATATTCAAAACATCAGTTGGCAAGTGCATCAGCTTTTCTTGTGTGCATAGGGGCCCTGGGCTCTAGTGAAATCCTATAAAACTGTTGATAACATGCTCTATAGTGGAGAAAAAAGCAAAATGGCAAACTTCTCCCCACTTCCCTCATCTTTGACTTTGTACCCTTTTTGCTAGAAAAATGTATAAAAACATTAAACATTATACATTAAACAGTGTCTCTATTTTAATGTGACATTGCTGAGAACAGGGGCAATATATTAGAGGTAACACCTTAGAGAATACCCAATCCCAGATTGTACTTTACAGCATTATATTGGGAGGGTTAGTATTTATACTCAGGATGTAATCTATGTGCATATCAACGTATATTCATTAAGCATGTACTATACTAGGTACTAGGGAGCTCTGGTAGCATAGTTCCTAAGGCACTTGACTGCTAATCAGAAGGCTGGTGGTTCAAACCCACCAGGCACTCCTCGGAAGGAAGATAGGGCAATCTACTTCTGTAGTGATACTGCCTCGGAAACCCAAGGAGGGGTCGCTATGAGTTGGTCCGACTCGACGGCACATAACAACAACATACTGGGTACTAAGCCCTTTCTATAGAGGATGCAAAGATGAATGGAATATAATTACGTCTCCAAGGGGCTTACAATCAAGTTGTTGTTGTTGTTGTTAAGTGCCGTCGAGTCGTTTCCGACTCATAGCGACCCCATGCACAGCAGAACGAAACACTGCCCGATCCCGC
>NW_006921841.1:460393-465782 GCF_000298275.1 Orycteropus afer afer | reverse complement strand
TTAACTTCAAGTGGAATTTGCATATGAGCAGTTGATGGTCTGTTCCACAATCAGCTCCTGGCCTGGTTTTGGCTGAAGATATTGAGCTTTTCAATCAAGTAGGGGATATAAACTATTATAAACAGCCATAATAAAGATGTGTCTGATATGAAGCTTCGATTACCTGATACATTTATAGCCACTTTCAAAGCAAAACAGCTTAAAATTGTTTCTTTCTGCATACATTATGCATCTCAATGATTTGAAGATTGCATCTGAGACTAATATTTACACGTAGAAGTGGTCTGGGGTGGGAGCTTTGCCCAACACAGAGGTCCAATACTGGTGAGTCTCTCACTTGTTACTCCGATCAATTTCACCTTTCGGAAGTTTGAATACTAGATGTGAAGACAGAGTAAGTTTATCGGCAACATGATTGCAGTCACTGTGATAGTAGAAACTAGAACAAGGAGCAATAGGTGACATGTTGCTTCAGTTGAGGGAATGGGGAGGGCTAGCTGAGCAGTTTCCTAGAGCTTGCTCTGTGCCTAGTGAGTCTCAAGCACTGTTGTGTCCTAGATAAAGTTTCTGTTCTCCATTGATTTGGCTGTTTAGATAGTTTCTTGTTCTTTTACTTCTCCGCAGAGTCTTACAACATATTCATATTAATTACCAAGTAACTAGGTGTATCTCTGTTTCTTGCACACTGAACAGATTCCCACCAATACAACAAAACGGTCAGAGGGTCAAATGCTTGGCAGCAAAGTTTCTTCCTACTCATGCAGTTTTAGCATCAGACAAATAGAAGTCCCCACAGATGATTGAAGGAACATTGAACAAAAATGGGTAAAGTATAATGAGAATTAAGAGGAATGGAAATTATTTCTTGATGGGAGAAGACAAGGCTTTATGTTTAAGGTGTCATCTGAGCCGGGCATTAAAGGCAGAAGGGTACCTAGTTGGGAATGAGGGGAAGGATTGCATTAAAATGGAACTTTTAGAGGGTATTTAAGGTATTATGTTGTCATGAAAATTTCATTACACTGTGAAAATTGTAGTCAAGGATTGTACTTTTTATGGAATTCACCTCCCTATAAGCCTTGGAAACTGGTCATACACTCAGGTCTATATCCTATTTCTCCCCTACCCCCAATCACCACCATTAGAACCTGTCTTCATAAATGCTTGAAGGTTAGTGAGGATTTAGACATGAACATTAAAATTCCAGATAGTGGACAAAGTCATAGTGAAAGTAGACAGGAAAGGAAGTCTAGCTTCAAGTAGGACACCTGAGGAGTCCCTAGGCGGTACAAACAGATATGTGCCTGGCTGCTAACCAAAAGGTTTGTGGTTCAAGTCCACCCAGAGATGCGTGGTAAGAAAGGCATCTGGTAAGAAAGAAAATCAAAAGCTGGTCTTCACCCAGCCCCTAGAGCTTGACACTTTGAACTCGGACTTCTAGTCTCCTTAACTATAAGAGAATAGATCCCAGTTTGGCTATCTACTTCCAAAAAACCAGCCATTGAAAACCCTGTGGAGCACAGTTCTACTCCGACACACATGGGATCATGATGAGTTGGAATCCACTGAACAGTAACTGATAAAATGCACCTGAAGGGAAATATTAGTGGGGAATGAGGTTGGAAAAGTAAGTTCTCAGGTTTTAACTTTACTCTATAGGTGTTTTTTCTGTGGGAGTTCTCATGGTGTTGTGGCTAAAGCATTGGGCTCCTAACCAAAAGGTTGGCGATTCAAACCCACCAGCTGCTTCATGGGACAAAGATGTGGTGCTCTGCTTCCCTAAAGATTTACAGCCTTGGAAACCCTGTCGGACAGTTCTAGTCTGTCCTATGGGGTCACTGTGAGTTGGAATCAACTCAATGCCAGTGGGTTTGAATTATTCTGTAGTTATTTATTTCTAAACAAGGGAGGGATGTCTGCATTGTGCTTCAAAATGATTCATCTGAAAATAATAGAGATTTGAAGAGGGAAAAATCATAGTTGGAGAGACCAGTTAGAATCCCAGTGCAAAAGTCCAAGTATTGTCATTGTAAAACTATATATACTTTTCAGTGTTTTTATTTAGTATCTGTGTTAGTCTTGTACTTCCACACTTCTTCATTATTTATTTATTACAACTCTCTTTAGTAATACTACACATTTCTCTTTAATTTATAGCAATGGGATTACATACAAAATTCCTTAACAGCTTGCTCCTTCAACAGCACATAAGGAAACATAATAACGATTCTACACATTTTTGTTTACCATTTAGTATAGAGGTGTTACTAAAACCTAATCAGTCCCAAATTATTTCACAAATTGATGCTATTTTCTCAGATGTTCTGAGAATTCTTAGATATGAAAGAAAATCAAAAGCAATCTACCTTTGGATGTTGAGTTTCATATGTTAATGAGTTTTATAAACTCACATTCCGCTTGTATGCATTGTAGCAGCCTAGCACTAACCATCTGAAAACATGTTCATGATGAGTCATTTACATATATTTCACTGTAGAAATATTTTGAAAAATCTGGTTTAACATTTTATTGATAATGCCTCAAAGTTTACACAGTGATTATACTCATAATCTCCTCCCATGGTGTGGTAGTTAAATTGTGTGTCAGTTTGGCTGGGCCTGGGTTTGAGTGGCTGGGCAGGGGGATATTGTTATTCCCCATGACGAGACTGGTAATCAACTCCATGGTGGAGTCTACTGGAGCAGCTTAGTAGCTGCCTTAAGGATGTGCTTTGTTTACAGTATATAGGAAGACAGCTTTGAGAAAGGGCTCTGAGCTTTCTGGCACACTTGGACCCTGCATGAGCCAAATCTTCATTCAATAGTCTGCCTTGTTTCCTGCTGATCTTGGGACTGTCTCTGGAATTGAACTAGTGGCCTGCCATGTTGTTTGGTAATCATGGGACTGTGCTGTTTATTTGGCAACCTTCAGTTTGTCAGCCTAAGCAGCCAGCAGCTGCCTGAGTGAAGAGATGCCTCCAGCTCCCATGGGCTGGGAGCAAGAGGCAGAGCTGAAACCCAAGGTCAGGGGGCCTTCACCCAGCCCCTAGAGCTTGGCACTTTGAACTTGTACTTCTAGTCTCCTAAACTGTAAGAGAATAGATCTCAGTTTGCCAGTTTGTTCATACCTTAAACAGAAGGTATTTCTATTAGAGCAGCACAAGTTAACCAAAACACATGGGAACTAACTACAACTTCTACTCTAGAAAGATATGATAATTCAACTTAATTAGGGAAGCATTGTGCTAGGGAAAATGATGAACATGAATTATACCTTTTTAAGCTTCAAATTAAAGTATGAGTATTTTATCATTAGTTAAAAACAGGAATTGTAGATATCTTCACAACCAAACACTTCTCAACACCTTACTCAGCTGAGAGCTGCTAGATTTGATGATGTTATCACCAAGAAACATTGTTCAGTGTTGATAATGTACACACATACAACATAATCCTCCAATTGTTCACACATATGTGTACATTTCCAGTTTTAATGAGATATATACCTTTACATTTTTTCATTCTTACCTCTATTTTCTGAACTTTGATTTCTCAAACTCTGTCAACAATTATATGCAATACATTAGAATTTGGTTTTTTATTATATATATATACAAACACACCTACATCAAAGACACATATTATTACATTTAATTACAACAAATTTCCATTTAGAAAATTAGTTATTGGAGTTCCAGTAAGTTGGCGGACCAGGCAGAAAGACTGCACAGACCGTCTTCAACAAAGAAAAGGGAAACCAATTAACACAGACACAAAAGATAATCCTGGCCCCCTGAGCCTTGAAGGGAAGGATATAGAAGTGGATTAAACCCCAATTAGCAGAAGAATTTGCATGAAAATACCAAAAAGGAGACAGACAGAGCTGCGGCCTGGCAGCGATCCTGAGCAATCCTGACAGCACAGCACAGAAAGCTCTGAAAGTGCCAAGTGGTGGTAGGACCTAAGAATTAACCTAAAAATCAGCCCTGCTAGCCAGGGACTGCATGGAGGACTGCTCTGGTGGCTGGGGAATAAACAGAGAAAGTGAAGAGAAACGCGGGCTGAGCTATGGACTTTTGCCTGTCTGCAGGACACTGCCATTTTGAATGTTCACAAGAGGCTTGACCATTTTGGATATTTAAAGAGACAGTGCTCTTGCAGATTCCAGGGGTTTAAGAACAGGTTCTGCTTGCCAGCAACTAAAAGGACACTCTGGACCTGCAAGAATGAAAAGGTGCGACATTCCTCTTGTTACTCTTATACCCCACACCCTATTGGTGAAGGGAGATGTGGCTATCCCCCACTACCACCTAACTTCTGGGCCCACAGGAACTCCATCACAGTCTGTGTGCTCAGATGGAGCCTAGGTGCCCTACCCTGTCCTCCACCGATTTTTTTTCTTTTTCACTTTCTTTTTTCTAGTTTGCTTGTATTTGTCTGTTTTAAAACAACTATTATTAATAATACTTTTGTCCTTTTTGCTATTATTCTTATTCTTCCCCTACCAGGTCCTAGTTTTCAGCTTTTTTACTTTTCTCTGTTACTGGTTGAATTTTTTTTTTTTTTTAATTTAATTTTTCCCCCCTGATTTCTCATGGTTAACCCCATTCCTTGTTTCCCTTTTGGATTTTTCTGATTTTTTTTCTTCATTATTCTCTTTTTCTACCTTTTTTCTCTTAGTGCCCTATCCCCAGATATTGCAGGTTTTCTTCTTCTTTTAGCCTTTTTTATTTTTTTGGTTACTGTTCCTGTGTGATTACATGGTGTGTTTTTTGTCCATGTGCTTTTAGTTTTTTTGATGGTTATTCAATTGTAATTTTTGTCTAACTGAGTGGGAGACAGCAACAGTCCCCATAAGACACAACTACATCCACACCTCCTGCAACTTCACTTACTGAGTGAGAGCCACTTCATTCTTCTCCACCAACAGGCCAACGATAAAAAAAATCACCAAAAAGAGCCTGAATCACCCTGGGCTGCTCTTCACAAACAGTTAACAGAGATCTAAATACAACAACATCACGATGCCTTGGAGACAACAGACCATCACAGTCCACACAAAAAAAGCAGGATAAAGTGGTAGAAACAAGGGAGCAGGATACAGACCCAGAACACATACCTGAGGAAGGAGCAGCATTGGAACTCTCTGATAAGGAATTCAAAAGAATTATATTTAGGTATCTTCAAAGAATTGAGAGACAGACAAAAGAAAACACAGAAAAAAACTTAGAAGAATTTTGGAAGAAAATATAAGAACAAAATGACAAAATAAAAGAAAAATTAGAAATGATTCTAAATCTACAGATAGATATCCAGAAGATTAATACTAAATTGTCAGAAATAGATAACACATTGGAAGAGGAAAGGAGTAGAATTGATGCAATGGAAGA
>NW_006921841.1:458303-459164 GCF_000298275.1 Orycteropus afer afer | reverse complement strand
TGGCAATATTAATCTTTGATCAAATTGACTTTAAGACAAAAACCACCATACAAGACAAGGAAGGACATTACATAATGATTAAATGATCTATTGAACATGAAGATATAAGCATAATAAATATCTCTGTACCCAATGAAAGAGCCCCGAAATACATAAATTAGACTTTAAAAGAGTTGAAAAGCCAAATAGATGACTCCACAGTCATAGTGGAAGACTTTAATACACCACTTTCTTTGTAAGAGAGAACAACTGGAAAGAAAATCAACAAAGATGCAGAAGAGCTAAACAACACAATTCACCAACTTGGCCTTATAGACATCTATAGAGCAATTCACCAACAGCAGAACAATATACATTCTTCTCCAGTGCACATGGAACATTTTCTATGATAGACCATATGTTAGGCCAGAAAGCAAGCCTTAATAAATTTAAAAACATTGAAATACTGGAAAGCATCTTCTCAGATCATAATGCTATCAATTAGAAATCAACAATAGGAAGATCAACAGGAGAAGAATAAACACATGGAAACTGAACAACACCCTCCTTGAGAAAGACTGGGTTAGAGAAGAAATCAAAATTGAAATTCAAAAATTCCTCGAATCAAACGATAATGAACACACAACATACCAAAATCTTTGGGACACAGCAAAAACAGTGATCAGAGGTCAATTTATAGCAATCAATGCACACATCAAAAAAGAAGAAAGAGCCAAAATCAACACTTTAAACCAACGTCTCCAACACTTAGAGAAAGAACAGCAAAAAAAGCCTATAGTCACCAGAAGAAAGGAAATAATCAAGATTTGAGCAGAAATCAATGAAACAGAAAATAGAAGGGCTATAGAAAAAATCAACAAG
>NW_006921841.1:454042-455719 GCF_000298275.1 Orycteropus afer afer | reverse complement strand
TACATACACACAATGGAATACTATGCAATGCTAAAGAATAATGTAGAATCTGTAAAACACCACATAACATGGCTGAACTTGGAGGACATTATGCTGAGTGAAATAAGTCAATCACAAAGGACAAATATTGTATTAGTCTGTTATTGTAAAAGTTAAAGAAAGGTTTATGTATAGAAAAAAAAAGAAAATTAGTTATTGAAGGTTTTTCTTTTTTTGCTAAAATTGATTTTAGACTTATTGCTGTTCTAATTGTAGAGCATCAGTGAAAAGGGGGAAATCTTCAGTGAGATGGGTTGACTCAGTGGCTGTGATGATGGTCTTAAGCATGGCAACAATTGTGAGAATGACACAGGACTCAGCAATATTTCATTCTGTTGTGCGAAGCATCACTGTGAGTCAGAACTGACTCAACAGTACCTAACAACAACAACAGCTGTTCTAAGTCATATGGAGAAAAAAGAAGAAATATACAATGTATGTTCAAAGATGTTTCATATAAAATCATGAGAATTTGCACTCTGCTCACAATTTTATCCATTTACAGACTCATTTTCATAGCCCTACCATGAACTTTTAAAAACAAAACTAGCTGTATAATATGAATATTCTAAAGCTAGGAGAAATAGTTGAATACAGAGTATACATTCACCCTTGCTTGTTGATATAATAGCTTGGTGTGGGATAATTTTCTAGAAACACATATTTATTATATTTTAGGATATTTTCTTGGTTGGCCACATTTTTATTTATTCTGAGACATGTTAAAGTGCACTGTAGAGTTTATTTTTCATTCCACAAATATTTTTTGAATGTCTATTAAGTGTCTTAAGGAGATCTGGTGGTGTAGTGGTTAAGCTTTTGTCTGCTAACGGAAAGTATGTAGTTCAAACCCACCAGCCATTCTGCAGGAGAAAGACACAGCAGTTGGCTTCCTAAAAGATGTATAGCCTTGGAAACTCTATGGAGAAGTTCTGCTCTGTCCTTATAGGGTCACTATAGGTCGAAATCAACTCGACAGCAATGGATTTGGTTTTGGTTTTACTTTGTGTAAAGACGGAAATCCAATGATAATAAAACAGACACAAACTCCAATTTTTGTGCTGTTTAGTTTCTAGTTGGGGGAAGACAGAGAAACAACAATTAAATAAGTAAGACATATTGTGTGACATAGTAATAAGTTCTGTAGGGAAAACAAAAGCAGATAAAGGGAAGACAGAGCTCTGGAGTAGAAGCTGCAGTGGTGTTTTGGGTTTTTTTTGTATTTTATTTTATTTATTTTATTTTTTAATTTTATTTTGATTTGGGTGAAGATTTACAGAGCAAATTCACTTTTCATACAGCAGTTCACATATACTTTGTCTCATGTCACTGACCACAATTTACCACAATGCAACAGCTCCCTGCCCACTTCCTCCCTCTTCCTCCCCATAGTTACCTCTTCCCAGTGTCCATCCCTCCATACTCTCCTGCCACCTGAGCTGTCTCCCTGTGCATAAATAGCCCTTACTTCTCCCATGATTGTTCTCTCCAGGGATTGTGTCTACTTGACATGCCTGTACTTTGTTTGGCTGGAAACCACCGGTGTGGGTTCAATTCCAGACCTGAAGGGCAGCTAGGGGCCATAGTCTCAGTGGTTCCACCAGACTCTATTGGACCAACAAACCTGATCCCCACCCT
>NW_006921841.1:448907-453752 GCF_000298275.1 Orycteropus afer afer | reverse complement strand
CTAGCTTTTAAGATCCCAGTCGCTACTCGCCAAAGTAGGAGGTGGAACAATGTTTTGTATAGTATGTTATGCCAGTTGAGAGAAGCTGCAGTTTTGCATAAGGTGATCAGGGAAGACCTCACTGGGAAGATGGCATTTCAGAGACTTGAAGGAAGCTGAGTGTGTGAGTATGGGATTATAGAGGGAAAGACCCTTCCAGGTAGAGTAAGCAACAAGTGCAAAGAACCTGAGATGGGTTTCTGCCTGGGATGTTCAGAGAACGAGAAAAAGCCAGTACGAAAACAAATGATCAAAGTAGGGGAAGAAAATGTGATTGGAAAGGTAAGGCAGGGAGCCCTTGTAGGTCATTTTGGGGGTTTTGATTTTGAATAAGATGGTCAGCTCGGGAAGATTTTGAACAGAGTGACGAGGTTTTATTGTGACTGATTTGACCCAGTGAATGGGACACTGTGTCTTAGCTGAAAACAAAGAATACCAGAAAGATATTTACCTGTGTTTTATTGACTGTGCAAAGGCAGTTGAGTGTGTGGATCATAACAAATTATGGGTAACATTGTGAAGAATGGGAATTCCACAACACTTAATTGTGCTCATGTGGAATCTACATAGAACCTGTATGCAGACAAAGAGGCAGTCATTCGAATAGAACAAAGGGATACTACAAGGTTTAAAATCAGGAAAAGTGTGTGTGAGGATTGTATCTTTTCACCATATTTATTCAATATGCATGCTGAGCAAATAATCTGGGAACCTGGACTACACGAAGAAGAATTCCGGCATCAGGAATGGAGGAAGACTCATTAACTTGCATATGCAGATGATACAACTTTGCTAGTTTAAAGTAAAGAGGACTTGAAGCATTTACTGATAAAGCTCAAAAGACTACAGCCATCAGTATGGATTATACCTCAACATAAAGAAAATAAAAATTCTCACAACTGGACCAAAAAGGAATATCATGATAAACGAGGAAAATATTGAAACTGTCAAGGATTTTATTTTACTTGGACCCACAATCAACACTCATGGAAGTAGCAGCCAACAAATCAAAGGACCTACAGTATTGAGCAAATTTGCTGCAAAAGACCTCCTACAGAGTTTAAAAGCAAAGATGTCATTTCAGGACTGAGGTATGCATGACCCACGCCATGGTATTTTCAATAGTCTCCTATGCATATGAAAGCTGGATAATGAACAGGGAGAATGAAGAAGAATTGATGCCTTTGAATAGTAGTTTTGGCAAAGAATATTGAATATACCATGGACTTCCAGAAGAATGAACAAATCTGTCTTGGAAGAAGTACAGCCAGAACGCTCCTTAAATGCAGGGATGGCGAGACTTTTTCTCGTGTACTTTGGACATGTTATAAGGAGGGACCAGTCCCTGGAGAAGGACATCGTCTTAGGCTGGGTTCTCTAGAGAAGTGAAAGCAGTGATGTGTGTGTGTGTGTGTGTATGAGATGCAGTTGTAGTAAGTCTAACATGGGTCAAACATAAAGCTAGAAGCTTCTGCCGATTCACACAGCTGCAGGGACTGACAAACCCAAGATTGGAAGGCAATACCACAGGCTGCTTGCTTCAGAGGCTGACAAATCCAAGATCAGCAGGTAAAATGCCAGGTTGTGGATTCACAGGCTGGGAAGGCAATAGTCCCAAAATCAGCAGGCAATATGGCAGGCCACTGGTTCAAGTCCAGATAATGACAAGCCTGATGCAGGATCCTAAACAAAGAGCTAGAGACATTACCGGGGCTTTTCCATATATACGGGGAACAGGCCACATTCTGAAGGAAATTCCCTTTCAATTGACTGCTCATAGCAGATCTCATCATGGAGGTGATTACATTATAACAGATCTCATCATGGGGGATAATTACATCATAAACCACTTAGAATCATAGCGCAGGCAAATTGACACACAACCATAACTATCATAGACATCATGCTGGGAAAATTATGTCAGCAGAAAAGAGGAGGGCCCTCAACAAAATGGAGTGGCACAGTGGCTGCAACAACGGGCTCAAGTATATCTATGATTGTGAGGATGATGCAGGACGAGGCAGTGTGTCATTCTGTTGTACATATAGGGTTGCTATGAGTTAGAACCTACTTGACAGGACCTAATAACAACAATAACAATATGGGACACAGTTTGATTGTGAAGTCACTTAACTGATGACTTCTAGAGAGTCAGATTTTTATGGAGCTGGGCTAAGATGTAGTGATGAAATTCAGTTGGAAGAGTTTTATTGTTCTGTTATTTTTTTTTCTAAACAAAAAAGGTAAGGAAGGAATGGAGAGAGAGAGGGAGAGGTGTGAAAGAAAGAACAAGGGAGGGAGAGAGGAAAGAAAAGAAAGAAAACAAGTATTGCTGAGACAGAGAGTAGTAACATTACCAGTACTCCGGGCTGGTCAATTAAAACAGTACAGAGAATATACAGTGTGTTCATAGTCACAATAAATACATGATGACTCTTGGGTTTTGCTCTCAACTTTTCTTCATGTCAAGACAAGCTCTGCTGCCCTGTTTGGCTGTTAAACAGTCTATAAAGTTCACAAAAATTGTGTTTAGAAATATTTCATTGGCATCCAGTAAGGTTCAATTAATTAATATTGTAAGGTACTTCAAGATACTCAGAACATAAGACTGGTCTTAAAGGGAGAGTTTTCAATTATTGTAAGAAAAAACATTATTCAAGGCATCTGTTTTACCTTCATACTTTCTCCCTAAATAACATTATCAGTAGATCCTGTTCTGAGTAGTAAAACAATAATTTGAAACACCTAATTATTGCCTTGATCTCTGTTAGATCTGCTTTTATTGGTTTATTTGGTTTTTCACCAATTTTTTTTTTTTTTTTTAGAGTAGCAGTTCTCCAAGTATGGACCAGGAATCTTTGGGATTCCGAGATCTTTTTAGTGAGTGTGAGAGTCCCAAATCATAACAATAATAAGATGTTGCTTTTCTTTTCACTTTCATTTCTCTTATGAGTGTACATTGTATCAACAGATACCAAGCAAGAGCAGATTAAGAATCTAGTTTCTTCTACTGAGCCAGATGTTAAAGAGATTTGCAAGCATATTAAAACATTGCCACTATCTTCACTATATTTTTAATATAGTCTTTTTCATAAAAATAAGTTATTTATATTAATATAAAATAGGTGTATTATTGTTTTTCAAAAATGAATTAGTAATTTATTTCAATTAATCAATAATTTCTCAGTATGTGAAAGGATTATGAAAGCAAAAGATTTTGAGAAACACTACTTTAGAATATGAGCTCCAAGAAAGCAGAGATTGGTGTCTCTTTCATCATCAATATATACCAAATATCCAAGACAGTGTCTGGCATATAGTAAGTACTCAATAAATAATGAATGAATGAATGAATAAGTAAATGAAATGATATTAGCATTTACACTAACTAATAAGAGCTTCTTAGGAGCTCTGGTAGCATAGTGGCGAAAGCACTTGACTGCTAACCAGAAGGCTGGCAGTTCAAACCCACCACCCACTTCTTGGAAGGAAGATGGGGCAATCTACTTCAGCAGTGATACTGCCTCGGAAACCCAAGGAGGGGTCGCTACGAGTCGGGGCCCACTCGACGGCACATAACAACAACAACAACAATAAGAGCTTCTTAAGAGCCTAAAACAAATGGTCATGTTTGGGGTTTTTGAGGTTTGTGCAAACATTATTGTATGAATACATTAGAAGTATTAAAAAAAATTCAGAATAAATTGAAATAGTCATTTATATTTATAACTTCTGTACATATTTGTAGACCCCTGATACAGATTACCCTACTGGTAAAATCAGAGAGATTTTCCTGAGTTTTCAGCATCTGAATGGCTGTTCTTATCATTATGGTACATTTACAAACGCCTGCATCTTGGTTTTCCCTAAGGCATTTGACAAGGCAGAACAATTTTCCAGAGAGATTAGAAGAATGTAGCAGAAAAGCCACTTGCTTCATTCTACTGAAGATATATGGCTTCCAAATTAAATGCTTGTCCCAAAGAGTTAATGCCCCATCCTCAAGAATGTTACATTGATGCACAAAAGTAAAGTGCTATTTGAATGCACATTACTACAAATGGAGTAGAAGTACCTCACAGTGTATCTGATGACTAGAGAGAAAAGACAGAAAATAGGAAAACCAGACATGTAATCCATGTTGTTGTTGTTAATGTGCAGTTCAGTCGAACCCAACTCATAGTGACCCCTCCTTGGGTTTCCGAGTCAGTATCACTAGGAAGTAGATTGCCCAACCTTCCTTCCCAATGTAATCCATAGGTAGTCTAATTAGACCCTCCTTGAGAATTAGAATCAGAGACTTGGTAGTGCATTGTTTAGGTGCTTGGCTGCTAATTGAAAGGTCAGTGGTTAGAACACACCAGTGGCTCTGTAGAAAAAACATGAGGCAGTTTGGTACTGTAAAGTCAGCCTTGGAAACCCCTTGGGGCAGTTCTACTCTGCCCTATGGGGTGTCTATGAACTAGAATTCACTTCATAGCAATGGGCTTTGTTTGTTTGTTTAGGGATTAGAAGGAAGCAATTAAACAAACAAGCTTCTGATTTCTGACATTCTTAAAGACTAAATAAGCACTCAATGAAATGCAATCACATTATGTAGATAGATACAAAAGCAGGAGATCTAAAATGATTTAAAGAGAACTGTATGGTTAAGGCATTTGGCTGCTAACCAGAAGGCAGGCAGTTGAAACCCACCAGTTGCTCTGTGGAAGAAAGAGTGGATAGTCTGCTTCCATAAAGATTTACAGCCTTGGAAACTCAATGGGAGTCACTCCATGGCAATGAGGTTTTTTTTTTTTTTTTTTT
>NW_006921841.1:407580-448807 GCF_000298275.1 Orycteropus afer afer | reverse complement strand
TAACCAGAAGGCAGGCAGTTGAAACCCACCAGTTGCTCTGTGGAAGAAAGAGTGGATAGTCTGCTTCCATAAATATTTACAGCCTTGTGAATTTAATGGGACTCACTCTATGGCAATGAGGTTTTTTTTTTTTTTTTGTGGGGGGTGTGTGTGGCAGGATTTACTTAGTGTTTTCTTCATAGTAACTTATCAACACATCTTTATTAAGTGACTACTTTATGCCAGGCTCTCTCTGGGTGTTAGGATTCAGTGGTCTTTGGCTCATGAAATTTGTATTTCAAGGGATAAAACAGACAAGCAAACAAATGACCAAGACAATTTCATATGTGATAAACACTAAGAAAAGAATAAAACAAACCACTGTGCTAAAGATTAATTGAAAGGTAGAAGAGCTTGGGAGTAGCATGAGGAGTGTTGATTTAGACAGGGTGTCTGGGTGTCAGAGAAGAGATGTGAAAGGCATGAACACGCTCGCTGGCAGAACTATGCCCGACAGAGAAAACAAGGGAATAAACTTGGCATTTTTCTTTTTGGGAGGAAAACGAAGGCCAGTGTAGTTGGAACATAGTGATAATAAAGGATGTATGTCATGTGACAAAAACAAACAAACCAAAAAACTAAACCAGAGCAGCAGAGTTGATTCCAACTTATTGTGACCTTGTAGGAAAGAGTAGAAGTGCCCCATAGAATTCCCAAGGCTGTAAATCTTTATGGAAGCAGACTGTCACATCTTTCTCCTGTGGAGTGACTGGTGGGTTTGAACTCTCAACCATTCTGTCAGCATCTGAGTGCTTAACCACTGCACCATATGATGTGGCAGAATGGCCAAAAACTAGGTTATAAAATGGCTTGAAGGAGTTTGAATTTTACTGAGTGCAATGAAAAGCCATTGGAGCACTTGACCTGATTCCATGATTCAATGGTCAGTTTTACAAGAAGTACTCTGGCTGCTGCTTAGAGAATGGACTGTAATGATCCAGAAAGGGGATGGTGTTGGCTGGAGTAAAGTGAAGAAGATAAAAAGTGAACAGATTTTTTATATATTTGTTTTTTATTTTAAACAGTGTCAAATTTGTCTGGCTCATAGGAGGACTTTAATAAGTGAAAGGGTTATTACTTCATTCCTAAAAACAAAGTTTGCAGACATTTGTTCCAACTGAAGTACTAATAAATTTGGCCAGCACACCCTTCCCATTACCACCAGATACTGTTACAACATCCATAAAATGTTTTACCTTCGGTCTTTCTTCTTCTCAATCTTTCCTGCATACAGCTGCCATTCTTATCTTCCTCAAACATTGCTTTCATCATATTTACCTTATTGATAAGCACATACGTGTATTCTAGTAGTTATTAACTAATTGCTTTGAATTAGTCCTGGTTGTATGGGTGGTTATAGTATACCCTTGGCTGGGTATAGACACCTAACATCTGACCCTTGCCACTAGGATTTTGCAATTTAGTTGGTTTAGGTTTCTGCTAATGCCAGAATTTTTATAATTAACATTAAAGTGTTATATATAAAGCATCTTCCTCCTCTATACTACAGTCCTTTAAGATTTATGGAGCACCAATTATAGAGAGAACATTGCACTAGCTGCTATAAGAAAAGCCAAGAGTTTATAAGGTACTTGAAGCTACACAAAAATAAATCTGTGATCTGCACTTAAGAGTGACTACAGAGTAATGTATAAATAAGTGAAAATTCATTCATTAATAAAAAGGCATTGTGTCCATTATGTACCAGACACTTTTCTAACCTCTACGATTTATCAGAAAGGTGACATGGGTGAATTTAAAGTCTGCTTTTGTAAAATGGTGAGGACAGAGATTGCCAGAGGCTTAAGGCACTCTGTCTAAGTAAGGATTTGGAGTCATACAGTTCAGAAATATGGTCCATAGCTTCATTCATTCAATATGCCACAAATATTTATTGAATGTCTTGTGTCAGAGACTGTTGTAAGCACTGAAAATATAGCAGTAAGTAAAGCAGACAAAAATCCCTGCACTTTTTAAGCTTACATTCTATTGGGAGAAAGAGAGGAAATAAAATAATATATTAGAAGATGGTAAATGCTCTGGAGAAAAATAAAGCAGAAGAGATAGGATTTGGGAGGTTGCATGGGAGTTGCAACATCAGAGATGATCATTAGAGAAGACATCATTAAAAGAAAACATTTGAACAAAGATTTAAAGTAGGTGAGAGAGTCAGCTTTGTGGATATAAATGGACAACTGTTCCACACACAGGGACAGCAAGTGCAAATTCCTTGAGGAAGAAACTCACTTGGTATGTTTCAGGAACAGCAAGGATCTAGTATGTCTGTTCTGGATTGAGGAAGGGGAGAATAATAGGATAAGAGGTAGGTAGGATAAGTGAGGTAAGTGAAGAGGCAGCAAATCATTTAAGGCCATGCAGGCCTTTGAAAAGACTGGTTTGGGATAGGAGCCAATGGGGAGTTGGGAGCATAGGAAAGAACATGATCTGACATGAAGGATGTGTCACATTTAACTGTGTGAGTTGGACCCAATATTTAACCTCTCTAAATTTGTTTCTTTCTCTGTAAATCAGAGAAAAAATTCTATCTCATGAGGTTGTTGTGATTAAAGATACATGCACATTTAGCATATAGTTGACATAGAGCAAACATTCCCTGCCTTCCCATCTCCTGCCTCCTCTTCTTTGTGCTTGGGTGTGAAGTGAGTGAGACAAAAATAAACCTTGCAGATTATAGCCCATATAAAGTATAGGAAGAAAAGTTGGCCTTGTGAGGCCTTGATTAATAGACATAATAGCTGGGATTTAAACAATTGTTTTATTGGTGGTATATGTTGTGAACTCCCACCAACTGCCATAGATTCCGACTCATAGTGGCCCACATTGGTTCTAAGGCTGCAAATCTTTAAGGAATCTTTAGGATTGTCTCATCTTCCTTCTGCGCAGCAGCTAGTAGGTTTGAAATGACGATCTTGTGGTCAGTAGCCAAATGTCTTACATGTTGTGGACTAGAGGGACAGAACTAGAAGCAGAGATTCAGATGGGTCTATACTAAGTATGGCAGCTCTTGTGGCATAGTGCCTAATGCATTTGCTAACCAGAAGGCTGGTGGTTCAAACCCACCAGCTACTCCTGGGAAGGAAGGATGGGCAAGATACTTTCGTAGTGATACCCCCTGGGAAACCCAAGGAGGGTCACTAAGAGTCAGTTGGATTACATGGCAGTGAATTTGGTTTTTTGATTTATACTAAGTATGGGCTCTGGTCTGCAACGCCTCAATTTTCAAAACTCTCCCAACAGCTTGCCTTTCAAGGTAGTTTATTAGCACAGTCTCTGGGTTTATTAGCATAATTACTGTATTATTTGCGTTAACTCTGTGAACGGCAACTGATTAATCTTCACTATTCTGATTAATCTTCACTCTTCTAATTAATGTCTCAATGATCCTCCTTAGGTCTAGGCTATCAAGGGCACTTTTACTTAAAAATAGTTTGTCTTTTGCTTGGGTTCTCACGGGCAATGAGTACATCTGAGGTGCCTATTTGGAGAGGCGTGATGGTTTCAAAATATCAAGAAAAACAATTGACCCCACCCCAGCTCATCCTCTAAGATCAGTTATGAAAGGGTTGTTTGGCCTGGTTCCCAGTTCCCGAGTGTCTAAGCTGCTAAAATCAGGTGGCGATCTAGCAGCCCCTGGGTGAACTGTCCGCTTTGTCTTTCCCTAAATCGCCGAAGTCGCTTTTCACATTTGGTGACTCTATGTTTATTTACATAAAATAAATGATAGTAAATGAACGTGCACAGGAGTAGGCGGATTTCGTAGGAGTGGTGGGATTTTCGTAGCTTCTCGGTGCAGACCTGATTGTGGTGCAGTGGGTTCTCCTACGGTACGCCTGGTGTGCTTGCAGCCAACCGCGATCTGGTCCGAGTCGGAATCTGCAGATGCAGGGATACAAGCCTGGGGGCGGTTCGCCTAGAGTCAGGCAGTCCCTCCTCCCTGCGGAGGCACCTCCCACGCCGCCTCAGCCCTCCTCCTCCGCAGCCGCAGCCCCCACTGACACCGCCACAGCCCCTCCTTCCAACATTAGTCCGCCCCCTCCTCCTCCCCAGCGGCACTCGTAGGCTCCCTCTCTTCCCTCTTCCCACACCGCCCTCGGCCGCTCCCTCCCCGTACGCCCGCCAGAAGAGAAATCGAACACGGAACGCATCGATAGCTCTGCCCTCTGAGGCCGCCCGGCCCCGAACTCATCAGTGTGCTCGGAACTCGATTTTCCTAGGCGGCGGCCGCGGCGGCGGAGGCAGCAGCGGCGGTGGCGGCTGCTGGGCCAGTACTCCCGGCCCCCGCCATTTCGGACTGGGAGCGAGTGCGGCGCAGGCACTGAAGGCAGCGGTGGGGGCCAGAGGATCGGCGGCTCCCAGGTGCGGGAGAGAGGTACGGAACGGACCACCTCTCTGGGCCCCTGACCGGGTCCCGACCCTTAGCGCCAGCGCCGGGAGGGGCCGGCGGCGAGAGAATGAATTAGGGGTCCCGGGAGGGGGCGCCGGCGCGGAGCCCGGCGCGCGGGGGGTGGTCTGCTGGGGGAGGCGCGGCGACGCGGCGGCGCGGGGAGTAAGTAATGGGCGGTGTGGGGCTGAAGAGGGTGAGGCTAGAGGCGGCCACCGCTTCTGCTGCTTCCTGGACGGGGAACCCCTTCCTTCCTCCTCTCGGAGAGCCGCGGCTGGAGGCGGCCGAGGGGAAACTCGCGGGACGGGCCAGCTGCCCCTCGGGCAGTCGGGTGCGGTAGAGGTTACTCCTGATGCGTCCCATTCTCCCCTCCCCCTCGTTGTCCTTCTCTTTCTCCTTCTTTGCTCCCGCACCTTTTCCTTCCTTCGCCAGCGCTCGAATGCCTTGGTTGCTGCTTGTCTGCTGTATCGAGCATCCCTAGGACGACGGTATAAACTTCTCCCTCTAGCGCAGGATAATGGGCCTTTTCAGTGTGTAGGGGTTGTATGGGTGAGAGAGGAGGTCATGTTTAGGAAGAGCATAGGAAAGTGCTTGGAGACCACTGTTTGAGGTTATTGTGTTTGGAAAAAAATGCATCTGCAGCCGAGTTCCTGACTGTTCCCCTCCCCCATATATGGGCTGTGACATTGCTGTGGCCACAAAGGAGGAGGTGGAGATAGAGATGGTGGTGGAAGAACAGGTGGCCAACACCCTACACGTACAGAATGAGCCTGTGATCTGCAGTGAAAAGGAAAAAGTTGATCCCAGAAGGTCTGTTTTGCTTTATGAAGTTAAAACACATGCAGAAAACCTGCAGAGCACAAGCAAGGAAGGCCTTTTCTTTGCTGCTTGAATGATGTAGACTGCAATAGCTGAATAGTACTTGAAGTTTAATTTGCTTGTTCTTGGCCTTTGCCATTACAAATTTGTTGCCCATCCCAGGAGTTATTACACTCCTCTGTTTAACAGGAGTAAGGTAGTTTTTTTAAAAAAAAAACTGATTTAAAAGAGGAGTTGATTGTAGCATTAGACCAAGTGACTCCTTGAAATACTCTTAGGCATGTGATGGTATAGCTGAAGTCTTAATCTAGCCACCTTAAATCTTGATGTCTATCAAAACAAGGGAGTAAGAACAGAAAAGTATTTTTCAATTTTTACACAGTATACTTATTATGTTTGTAATAATAATAATAAAACACTTGAAATTATAAAAGGAAAAAACTCTATTAGTAATCATCATCTAGAAACCCCGGTGGCATAATGGTTAAGAGCTTGGCTGCTATATGGAAAGGTCAACAGTTCAAACTTACCAGCTGCTCCATGGGAGAAAGGTGGGGCAGTCAGCTTCCAAAAAGAAGCACTTGTGTTACTTTTAGGTGACTGAGATCCAAAATGCTGACTTGAACATGTGATAGACTATAGACATCAAATGTGATTGATACCAATACCGTTTACTTTAAGGTGTAGCCAGCTATAGGCATATTTGGTTTTAAGAGAACTGATAAATTCAGTTTTATGACAAAAGTGAGTATTTTTATTTGCTTAACAAAAATTGTTAAGGTCTATTCCCAGTTTCACTCCTTGTTAGTGTCTGTAAGTTTGGGTGAGAGAGGCCCTTCTGAGCTGTTAACCTTAGTAAGATTCCTTTGGAATTCATTTCTCTCTAGTGGATTTAAATATTACTTGGTTATTGTTGTTTAAGGGTTCCCCTTTTCCCCCAGAAACAAACATTATATAAACAAGTAGACTGGAAGGTGTGTGTCTCTGAATTCACCCATGGTACCACTAAACTCTAATCCAGTGTTTCTCCACAATATCTTCTAGGCTAGCATACTTTTTGGTCTTAAAACCTTTGTATACTCTTAAAAATTATTGAAGACCCCAAAAAGCTTTGATTTCTGAGATATAACCATATTTACTGTATTAGAAATTGAGATAAATTTTTAAAAATTATTCAGTTAAAAATAGAAATGATAAACGTGTTACTTGTAATGTAAACAAAATTTTTTGTAAAAATAACTGTTTTCCAAAACCCAAACAAAAATTAGTGAGAAAAGGGTAGCATTGTTTCACACTTTTGCAAATCTCTTTAATGTTCGGGTTAATAGAAGACATCTGGATTTTCATATCTGCTTCTGCATTCACTCTATTGCAATCACATCTGGAAAACTCTACACTTGTGGAAGAATGGGCGTGAAAAGGGCAAGTAACATCTTAGTATTATTATGAAAATAGTTTTGACCTCTTGGACCCCAGAAGAACTATTAGGAATCCCAAGAGGTTCCCAGATCATACTTTGACTAGGTTATCCAGACTGATGGTTTTTTGGTGGAGGGCAGGGGAAAGTTAAGCTAGAGGATACATTTTAGTGTGATTCACCTCCTCTATCCCATTTGGACACATTATTAGGAAAGAGCAATTGCTGGAAAAGGACATCCTGTTTGGTAAAGTAGAGAAATGAAATAATCACAACATTGGATTCAAACATTATCAAAAATCATCAAGATGGTGCAGGACTGGCAACATTTGTTCTGTTGTACATATAGTCATTATGAGTCAAAATTCACTTCCTTGCAACTAATGACAACTAATAACAATCCCGTTTGCTGTGGCTTACATTTGGAATCCACAGTGGAGGCAAACAGGACAAGATGGTGTTAGTATTGGCTACGGAGGTATTACTAGACAAGAAGGAAATAGGGATAGGTAGAGCAGAGATGTGGGTCAGGGAGCTGTAACACATTTCTGTGACACAACAGTCGTGTAGGCTATGGTAATCTTTTTTGTGAGGGGGCGCGGGAGTAAAGTGAGGAGGTTAGTATGTTATCATTTGGCTAACCCAATTATTATTATTATGTAATAATTTTTGGTGCCTATTTGGATAATTCTTACTCTTCAGTAAATTGGATACTGCATGGATGTAGTGTTTATCCACAATATACACATATTCATTAATTTGGAGCCACGTGTCCTATAATAAATGACTGTGTAGCCACTCATTCTTTATGCATTTCACTCCTTATTTGCAGTAATATCATGAAATTATTTGAGGGAAAGAAGACAGAATTCAATATATTCATTTTATTCCTAATAGTTTGAAATAGCTGACCTAAAAAGTTTTATTTTAATTTTATTGTAATAACAAATTTAATTTTCTTTTTTGGCTTGTTATGCTTGTAAGTTGTCAGTATTTATTGTACTTACTGGAAGACAATAGGTTTGTTGTGAGAAGTAAACAGTATACAGATTATTGAGAAATACTTAGTTACATCTTTTTAAAATTCCCTATTATTAAAAAGTCTTTAAATTTTATATGACTTTTTTTTTGTGTAAAAATGCCATTATTCAGCACTAGTATAGGATTATATATTATGATTGACGATCAGATCACCTGTACTGAGTATGAATAGTTAATCCAAAATTCTCTTTTTACACCTTTATTTTCCCCAGCAGATACTTTGCAGATTAAAATATGACCAAATTTCATCCACTATGTGCTTCAGTGTCTAAATTTGATTTTCCCACTGTGTGACCAGTTTTATGTGACCCCTACCCTCCTTATCTGATTCTTGCTACCTCTCCAGAAAAACTAGTAAGATGATGCTTTTTGGAAAGGTATATATAGATATAGATGTATGTATAGATAGGAGCTCTGGTAGCATAATGTCTAAGGCACTTGACTGCTAACCAGAAGGCTGGCAGTTCAAACCCACCAGCCACTCCTCGGAAGAAATATGGGGCAATCTACTTCCGTAGTGATACTGCCTCGGAAACCCAAGGAGGGGTCGCTGTGAGTCAGGTCTGACTCGATGGCACATAACAACAACAACATATGTATAGATATTGCTTGGCTCCAACAAAGACATTCCCAACAAAGATACTCTTACCATTTTGACTTCTAACTTTTAAAGACCAGAGTCAGCTAGGATAACTGCAGCAGTAAGTGTGGAGAGAGCTGTCAATAAGTTTTGTGTGGGTGTGTCTGTAGGGTATAGAGTGCTGTGCTAGACGCTTGTACTGAGTGAAGTCATGTTATGTTCCTTTGAGAGCCATTCATTGGCTGCTATAAGACAGCAGGCTGGCTGTTTGGATAGACCTGAATGCAAGATAGAAGAATTTCTATGTATTCCAAAAGAATTTTTCTCAAATGTTGATGGGAGAGTTTGTAAACAAAGTACAATTCATTACAATACTCATATTTAGTCAACTAAAATTTTCATTATTGGATTTTGTAAGGCATTTTGAAATAATTTTCTATATAAAGATGAATTTGTATTTAAGTTACTGGGTTATAGTAACCTTATGTGTGACACGTGTTCTAATTTAGCCACATTTTTGTTATTTTTATTATAAGGCCTGCTGAAAATGACTGAATATAAACTTGTGGTAGTTGGAGCTGGTGGCGTAGGCAAGAGTGCCTTGACGATACAGCTAATTCAGAATCACTTTGTGGATGAATATGATCCTACGATAGAGGTAAATCATATTACAATCTTATGCATCTTGGTTTTTGCAGGCCTATCCTTTGCATACCAAAAAAGGTTTATCTGATCACTTCTGTGATTACTTACTACAAAGCAATTATACTGAAAGTAATTTTGTTAAGTTACCAGAAATGTATTTGGATTTTAAGGCTTTAACTCTGTGGTTACATGTAAGTATAAATATGGGGGGCCCAACTTCTGTCAGGAAAATGCCAAGGTTCATGATTTATACTGTATTTCAGTATTTGTTCATTTTGATTAGAAGTATATTTGAGACTTTTGTAAGAGGGTGAAAATAAGAGTTTATATCTTGAATATGTACCTAAAAGTCATATTTTTACGTGGCTATTACCTTTATTACTTAGGAACTTTGTTGTTGGTTTTGTTGCGTTATTACCTTTATGGGTTTCTTAGTATTTTGACTTTATACGTAAAAGTTAGAATCAGCCACTCCTCGGAAGGAAGGTTGGGTAATCTGCTTCAGTAGTGATACTGCCTTGGAAACCCAAGGAGGGGTCGCTATGAGTCAGGTTCGACTCAACGGCACATAACAACAACAACAACAACAACAACAGGGAAATGTAGTTGTTTCATGGGTGATATCTTAAAAACTTAACTAGTAGTATTTTCCCTCAACACTGAAGTAGTGGAAAACCCACAGTTAATTGATACATTTTATAAAGAAAGGCAAGATAATTTGGTGGTTTATTTTAATAAACAGTTGATTAAAACATTGGCCTGATGTTATGTAAAAAGTTTAAAAAGGATAGGACATGTCACTGCTTCTCTTAGAGGTGCTTTGGCTACAGGTGAAATATACAAGGGTACCACTACCAATCCTTACCTTTGCTTGGCAGTCCTTTTAAATTTATTTTAGGAAACATAAAGATTGTTTTTATTGCAATTTGATTAATGAATCAACTTTTAGAGGTTATTTGCAGGCTTTTTTGGTTTCATGAAAACTTACCAAAGTAAAGGCCAACAGCAAAATAGCAGAATAAAGACCTTGAAAGGTCAGGGAGTATTTCCTAATGTCTTCTGACAGCATTGTGGTCAAATTATTGCAGGCAGATAAGGATTTATTTAATCCCAAAGACATGCAGGATGGATGTTCCAAACTGTGCTTGTTAACCCATTTTCTGAATGTGACTTTTGAGGATTTTATACATAATCTGAATTTCCATGTTATACTTAGTATTAGCAGAGATGAACATGAGTATTTCACTATGTCTTTAAAATAGCCTTTCTTTTGTTGTTAGATTATTTCTTAGCCTTCTTTACTCTAGGTTAAGCAATTCTAATAATTTAGTTTTTATTCTATATCTGATGTACAAATTTTTAAAATCAGTTCTGAAAAATTTTCTAGAATTTTCTTCAAATCCCAAACTCAGGAATCTAAGTTTGGAACACCCTGTTAAGCTACTGTGCTACACAATGTCTGGAAGAAACACTTTGCTTTCAGGTGGCATCTGAGGGTGTTAGTGGCTTTAGGAAGGTGTTTCTGCAAGTTAGAACTTTGAGGATCTATTAGATAACTGTTGATAAGGAAATATCAGATATTTTTGATTCTATGAAAAATGCTAAAGAATGGTCATGTGCAAAGATTTGATGTAAATATAGTAATTAGTATTAGCAGTTTTTATTTGGCTTCTAAGTTCACGCATTTTCCTTAATAAAGGGGAATAGTATATTGAAGTAGACAGCCTATGTAACAGTCTCTCTGCATTTACTTGTGACAAGTCAATTCAGCGCTGTACTATAGTTTTTTTATTTTCCTGAGGAGGATTGATTGAGTAGTTCATCCATTTCAATCTATATTCTAAAGGCAGGGTTACTTGGCGTACTCTACCATTTAACTCATACATAAAAGGAAGTTTTAATAGAATTCGAGTTAAGTATGGACGTTTTCCTGGGATTTTAGAAGATGATTTTAGCAGAAGTGCCCTCTATCGTCTCTAAAAATCTGAGGATTTTTACATTACACTGTGTTTCCTATCAGAGGTCATGAGTGCTATATAAAATAGATTAGGGAATCTTCTGTCATAATTATTATAGTTATAAATCTGGAATAAAGCTAATAGTTAATCCTTTCTGTTGGGGGAAAATAGGAAAAGTTTATAAACTCAAACCCATTACTCTGAATATAATTTCTGCCAAATTAGAGGATTTAACTCCAGAAAGCACTGATTACTTGTGAAATTTGAAACTCACATTCTCTCCCTAGTTTAACCATCTGGGAAAAGGTATCTGAGATAGTTCTTATCTCCCAAGTTACAGCAAGTCTCTAGAGGGAACTGACATACTAAGTAAGTTGTTGGTGTAGTTTAGTTATAAGAAAGGCAAGATATTTTGGTGGTTTATTTTAATAAATAGTTGATTAAATTAAAATATTGGCCTGATGTTTTATAAAAAGTTTAAAAAGGATAGGAGATGTCACTGCTTCTGTTAGATTTTGATTGATGTATAATGTGGTTGGAAGGAAAGAGAGAGGACATGGACTTAGCACACTTGCAATCCTCATCAGTTTTCCTGCATTAAAATGAATGAAACAAATTGATGTTTAGGTTTTCTTTTTAAATCAAGTAATACCATATTTGCTAATGATTTAAAGTTTACCAAGCTTTACACTGTGAAGTAGAAAGAGAGAATGGACATTGTTTCTTTCATCTCATCGATAAAAATGGTCTCCGAGAGGTTGTAACACACCTAAAAACAAAACAAAACAAAACAAAAAAACCCACCTTGGACTCACAGTGACCCTGTAGGACAGAATAGAACTGCCCCATTGGGTTTCGAAGGCTGTAATATTTATGGAAGAGAACTGCCATGTCTTTCTCCCGTGGAGTGGCTGTTGGGTTTGAATTGCCGAATTTTTAGTTAGCAGCTCAGTGCTTAACCAGTGTGCCACCAGGACTCCTTGTAATTCACCTAATACACGTTTAAATCAGTAAGTGGTAATTTGAGTTTATGTCTCTGAGACTAAAACTCCAAAAAACCAAATTCACTGCCACTGAGTTGATTGTGACTCATAGCGACTCCTCCTTGGTTTTCTGAGGCAGTATCTCTGCAGTAGAAGATTGCCCCAGTCTTCCTTCTGAGGAGTGGCTGGTGAGTTTGAACCTCCAGCCCTCTGGTTAGCAGTCAAATGCCTTAGGCACTACACCACCAGAGCTCTTTTTTTGAGACCAAGGTAAGTGGAATTTCCACTGTACCCTTGCATAACTTATTAAAAGTACAAAATCAGTTGTCTTTTAAACTTAAGAAATTATGTAATATCTGGAGACTAATTTGGACATTGGTATACCAAAATATGAATTAGATTATTATCTAGTATCATCTTAATGGCAGAGGGCAAATCCTTAATGGTAAAGAATTAGAAAGACATGACACGTAGATATATATATGGCACATTATGTTTGGGGCTATGCACATGATAGTCACCTTTATTTATTTTCTGGAAATTTTATATTTGTCTTTTATGAAGTCTACCAAAGAGTTCCGGGAGCTCTGGTAACGTAGTGCCTAAGGCACTTGACTGCTAACCAGAAGGCTGGCGGTTCAAACCCACCAGCCACTCCTCCGAAGAAAGGTTGGGCAATCCTACTTCCGTAGTGATACTACCTCGGAAACCCAAGGAGGGGTCGCTATGAGTCGGGCCGACTTGACGGCAAATAACACCACCACCACCACCAAAGAGTTCCAGTGTTCCCTGAAATGTTTTTTCCAGGGTAAAGTTTTATGGAAGAAGAAAAATCTTATCTTAAAAAAAAAACACAGGAGGTTATAGACATAGAGATCAGAATGATTATTTGATGGATTACAAAGTGTATATCGAGTATCTACTGGATATAATATGCTAGTGAAAGTAAATATAGTAAGAAACATTTTTTTCCAGACTCTAATTCTTTGACTTCTGCATGCTTCTCTTAATACGGCATTTATAATCTAGTTTCCAAGTATTAGGCCTTTCTTTGAATAAATGGTTCCCTACTCAGTAAGGAAGAATAGATTCATAATTAGATTGTGATTTGTTCTATTTTTAGTGCACTGAGCTATAGAGTAAGGAGCTCTGGTGGGGTAGTGCCTAGGGCATTTGACTGCTGACCAGAAGGTTGGCAGTTCAAAGCCAAGAGCCACTCCATGGAGGAAGATTAGGCAATCTACTTCCATAAAGATTTACTACCTCAGAAACCCAAAGCAGGGGGGGTGGTCACTGTTCGTCAGAATTGACCTGATGGCATTAAATTTTTTTTTTTTTTTTAGTTTGGGCTATATTTATTCACCAACATTTATCAGTTTCTTTTATTTTTAAATTTTTCTATGTTAATTGCAGAATTCATTTTACATGGATAAGGTATTTAGATTATAAAGAGATAGTTTGTAATGTTAAACCAATATTAAAAAAAAGCTTTGTATAATGAAAGTTGCTATTTTATTTATGTATATATGTCAGTAGTTCCAAATGGGGGTGGGTAGGTGTGTGATTTTTTTTTCCCACTCAGAAGATATTTAGCGATATCTGGAGGCATTTTTGGTTGATTTGGGGAAGAGGGCTGCTATTGGCAAGTGTGGTGGGTAGAGGCCAAGAATGCTATTTAACTTCTTACAGTACACAAGATAGCCCCCACACCTAAGAATTATCTGACCCAAAATGTCAGTAGTGCTGAGATTGCAACCCTGATATTTGTTGCATATGCTTTAAACATCCCATATATGGTCAAATTCAAGCATAAAAAAGAAGATTTATGTTAGATTTTCTGACATAACATAGATTTGAACTGTAACTGCGTTTTGTAAACTAAATGTTTTTTCTTACCCCATTGTTCTATTAAAACACCTTTTTAAAATAAGGTATGCAAGGCAATTTTGTAAATACATTTCTATTCAAGGCTGTGGCCCAGCCATTCCCCCTTTCAAGTGAGTGCCCTCTACTGGTCAGTTTATTTGCTTTTATAATAAATAACAATGAAATCCTTCATTTAAATGTCTTTTCATATTTAAACTGTGGGTATCATCAGTTTATGAATATATAAATTTTATTTAAAGTAGTCTTATGTAATTTTTTATAATTTCAGGTATCAGTTTTAGTCATTGCTTTTATTAATATAATTAATTAATATTAATGTAAAGATTACTGTGTGGACTAGTTAGGTTTAACTAATTATATATGTGAATGTATTTAAACTAATTAACCATATTAATGAATTAACTGAGAAAGGAAGTGTGGTAGTGTTCCATTGTTCTTAACACTGATTGACTTTACTTTCTGGGAATGAAAATGGGGCTGTGGCTTTCTGAAAAGGGGTATCTGGTGGCACAGTGGTTAAAGAATTCTACTGCTAACCAGAAGGTTGGCAGTTTGAACCCACCCAGCTGCCCTGTAGGAGAAAGATGAGGCAGTCTGCTTCTGTCAAAATTTATAGCTTTGGAAACCCTATGGGGCAGTGCTGCTCTGTCCTTTAGCGTTTCTGGGAGTCAGAATTAACTCGATGGCAGTGGTTTGGTTTGGTTTGGGGTGGCTCTCTGAATTCCTTTGCTATATAGAGGAGATATGTGACAGAGCACAGAGCTTTGTGGTGTTACTAAGGTGTTGAGAAGGGCCTATTCAAAAGTGGCAAATTGTGAGAGTTGACATTTTATAGATTTCATAGAGCTGTAGAATAGTTGTAATGAAGCACCTGATTTTTAGAATAAAATAACACAAAACGAACGTACTGTATTTAGTTAACTTAAGCATAAGTATTTATTTAGGCTTGAATGCTAAAAATTATTGGGTATGTTTTAGTCTACCTTAAAACCAAAAATCCACTGAGTTGAATCAGACTCAGTTGCTCTATAAGAGAGTAGAATTCCTGTACACATTTTTGCAAGGCTATAAATCTTTACAGAAGCAGACTACCACATCTTTTCTCTCGTGGAGCGGCTGGGGGTTCGCACTGCTGATCTTGTTGGTTAGCAGCTTAGTGCTTTAACTGCTGCACCAGCAGGGCTCCTTTATTCTACCTTGGTTCCTTTTAAAAAACATTGGAGGTGTAGTGATTGAGCTGCTTGGTTGCTAACCAGAAGGTCAGTGGTTCATACCTACTAGCCTCTGCAGCTTTGGAAACCAATGGGGGGGTTGCTGTGAGTCAGAATCGACTTGATGGCAATGAGTTTGGTTTGTGAGTTTGGGTTCTTACAAAGCATTAAAAACATAAAAATGAAAGTTAGTAATGGAAATAAAGGAAAGAAAAAATGTTTTTATGGTTTCCCATCTTTTAAGGTTCTGATGGTAAAATATTACTAATTGCTTAATTTCATAAATTTTATTTAGTGCCCACTTTCTGACTCATGGCATCCCCTTGTATGCAAGGTAGATCTCCTGCATAGGGTTTTCAAGATGCGACCTTTTGGAAGTAGATCACCAAGCTTGTCTTTTGAGGTGCCTCTGGGTGAGTTCAAATAACCAACGTTTCAATTAGCAGTTGAGTGCTTAACCATTTGTACCGCCCAGGGACTCTGATCCTAATTATATATATCTTAATTTAGAGACTTTATATTTTAGGAAGTCCCTGGGTGGTGCAAGTGGTTAAGTGCTTGACTACTAGTGGGAAATTAGCAGTTTGAAACCACCCAGAGGCACCTCACAACCCAGGGTGGTTGATCTGCTTCTGTAAGGCGTCACAGTTCCATTCTGCACACATGGGGTTGAATTCTGAAATGAGTCAGAATTGCCTGGACAGTAGCTAGCAACAACCGTGTACTTTAGGAAGACATTATATTTTTTGCATCTCTTTTATTGTCTCTGGCTAGGTTTATGGTACTAGTTATATATTATTGTTATAATAAAATTAGTAGAAATAAAATATTTGGAAGGATTAAGGAGGGACAGTTATTGCTACCTTAGGTAGTTTTTAACTATTTTGAAAAATATCAAAAAGTCTTAAAAATAGTGAAATGAATGCCAATTATCTTTAATAGATTCACTAGTTAATCTTTTGCCTTGTTTTCCGTATATTTGTATATACATGTATACACACACATACACATAAGTTAATATATTATTTTTTGCAGAATTTTTGTTGAGAGTAAGTTGCACGTGTCATGACTTTTCATGTCTAAACCTCTACCTTCTAAGATAGGGGTCTGCAAACTATGGCCAGTTGGCCAAATGCAGCCTTTCTCCTAGTTTGGTAAACAGTTTTATTAGCTTACAGCCATAGTCACGTTTACATGTTGTCTGTGGCTGCTTTCACAGTGTTACAATGGCAGAGTTGAGTTGTTGCAACAGAGACCGGTATGGCCTGCAAAGCCTAAAATATTTATTTGGACAGAGAAAGTTTGTTGAGGCTTTTCTAACAACAAAAGTATTTCTTCGTATAACCATACAGTAACAAAACTTGGGAAATTTAACGTTGATACAATATTGTTATACATAGTCCGTATTCAGATTTTTGTCAATTCCAAAAATGTCCTTTTAGCAACTCCTCCCCCCCCCCCGATTCAGGATAAACAGTTATGTCTTAGAGTCTCTCTTAATCTAGAACTGTCTTATCTATCAACCTTACTTTTGTCTTTTCTGAAATGGCACTTTTTGAAGAATTCAGGCCAGCTGTTTAAAGATTGTCCTTTAGTGTAGGTTTAGTTTAGATTGTTTTTCTTGCTCAGAGTTAGATTAAAACATTTGGGCAGGAACATATATAAATGATGTTGTGTCCTCAGTGCGTCACATCAGTAAGCACATGATGTTGGTTTGTCCTATTATTGGTGATGTTAGCATTATTTAGTTAAAGTATTGTCTGTCACATTTCTCTCTGTAAAGCATCTTTAGTTCCTTTAAATTAATAAGTACTCTCTGGAGAGATGTTTTGAGACAATAAATATTCTGTTTTCCAACATATTTGCACACCAGTGGGATTTAGCATCCACTGATGCTTCTTGCCTGAATGAATTACTACCCTGGTGGTTGCTAAATGGTAGTCATCTGACTATCATTATGTCTACCTATTATTGGAGTCTACCATAAATTGGAGCTCTTTCATGTCTTCCTTATTTATTTGTTTGGTTTGCTTTATTTGTATCAGTATTGAATCATGGATTCTTTTTTTTTTATGTGTTAAAATCTCTTGCTATAATTATTTTGATACTCATTTGTTTTTGACATGGCCAGCAGAATCCCATTCAGATTGGCTTCTGTATTCTTTTGACATGTCCCTGTCAGTTTTTGAGCCGATTTTCACTTTCTGGCACAACATGTACCAGGTTTACCTTATTCTTTCCCAGCTCTGGATTTAGCCATTTATCTCAGGAGCCCAGTTCCTTTTAGAGGTCAGTGATATCTGGAAATCAAGACGTGGTATTAGGTATGCTTATTTCTACTGGGGTATCGCAGCTTCTAGATCGTTTTCAATGGACAGAGCTAGGGAATATGTTTTATTACATAATAATGAGTTGATCATTCTTCCTCACCTTGCTCTGTCTCCTTTCTCCTGTGATGAGAACTCTGGCTCCATGTTCTCAACATGCTGTTTTATGTCTCTGCACATTTTCTTTGTTCCTTCCTGTATGGAATGACCCCCTGCTCCACCATCTTTCTTGATTCGTACAAACGAGTTGATTTCTCTTCCTGTGTGCCACCTTTGTACTTTGTCTTGCATACAATGCTGCATTTATTTCATTATATTTTAATCATCTGTTTACATTCATAGCTCTTCCATTAGACTAAATTTCTTGAGGTCATAAATTGTTTAATGCTTGGTGCAGTATATGAAGCTTCATGGATTTTCAGTAAATGTTGCTACAGTGCAAGGTGAGTGGGAGGGGAGCTAATAAACCTGTGTCTACAGACTCTAAATTCCTTGTTTCTACTCTATTATAATTCTGAATTATCAGGCTATTGCACACATTTCTAGTTGTCTTTGAGAACTAGCTGTCTATAATAATTTTTGGTGACTTACAACCAGTAGCATTATATTAGGAGGGACCATCCCTGGAGAAGGACATCATGCTGGAAAAGGTCAGCAAAAAAGAGGAAGACCTTCAATGAGATGGATTGACTTAATGCAGTGATGGGCTCAAACATAGCAACGATTGTGAGGATGATATGGGGCCAGACAGTCTTTTGTTCTGTTGTTCATAGGGTGGCTATGAGTTGGAACCAACTGGATGGCACCTAACAATGACAACAACCAATAGTGTGGAGCACATCATTCTATAACCAATTCACATAGCCTTTTAGAATGGTAACGTAAAATACTTGAACATTAAATGAATCTATTGGTGTTTATTATTAAGCTGTATATGAATATTACTTACAATGCTTGACATATTAGGAATTAAATCAAAAGTAAATCCCTAACTATTTTAGCTGACATTTCCTATTCATATTTGCAAGAGCATCTAATAGAGTTAATAGCACGTAAAGATGAGGATTAAATGGGGTATTGTGCTTGTCACAGTATCTGACACATAAGTAAGGGCCCAGTAAATGCTGGCTGCTGTAATTACTATAGGAGCATAGTGCCTGAGGCATTTGACTGCTAACCAGAAGGCTGGCGGTTCAAACCACCAGCCACTCCTTGGAAGGAAGACTGCGCAATCTACTTCTGTAGAGATACCACCTCACAGACCTAAGAGGGGTCGCTATGAGTCGGAATCAACTCTATAGCAGTGAGTGTGTTGGTTTGTTTTTTTTTTTTCTTTTTGTAATTACTATTAATAGTAATGTGGTTACCTTTAATAAAAGTTATTAATTTCTTTAGGTTTTTGTTTGCTTGTTTATTATAATATGTCTTCCCTTATCTGGGTTACTTGCCTGAGTTGGAAACCTAGGTTGAAAGGTGAGCATGCTGGGTAACTCCGGTACATTATAATAGAACAATGACAAAGAAGTGTTCTGGTCAGTGGGTTTATCTTATTTAATGGTTTGTCCATGGCTTTCAAATTCTTTATAGGTTTACAGAAAACTTTCTGTACATCAAAATAACATTTAAAGGCATGTAATATAAACTGTGTATGTAGTATACAACTGTGTTGTATATAAGTTAGTGCAGAAAAAAGATGAAAATTCCAAATGGGCAAAGGACATGAGTGATAGCAATAAATATGAAATTACTTTTAAAAAAGCTATAAAACTTTATTAGTCTTCAAAGAAATGGATATTGAAACAATACCAATTTCACCACCACTTGCTAACAATGGAGTTTATATTTTTTCTTTTAATTTCTGTCAGTCTGGTTGGGATTGGGGCTGGGGATGAGGCAAGAGCTATGGTTGGGGTCAGAGTTGAGTTTGGGACTAGGGCATGGGCTGGGGCTGAAGTTTGGTTGAGTTTGGAAATACTGAATTTTTAATCTTAACTTTATTATTTCTCATCATAAGTATTGTTTGTTAGGTTATAGATTATTTCTTTTCTCTAATGGAATGTGACCCAGGACTTTGCTTTTAATATTTTCAGAAAAGATAATAGGAATGAGATATATTGGTGAATAGGGACTGCTTTTCCTGTTTTTCAATCCTTTTGGAAGAGTATTCATCATGGAAAGATCTTATAAAATACATACAGAAATGACTAATACTCCAATTATACACTTGTGAAATACAAAGTGTTTGAAAATTATATAAATAGGACTTTATTGAAATACATCTTAGAGGCATTATATGTGGGCAGATGGTGAGTAATATTACAGCCACGCCTTAGGTATTATGCAGATTTGTGTGGCTCTAGAAAGTATAGAATCTCTAAATAAACAAAAAAAATATATATCCATCCTTTTTTTTTCCTGACTGGTAAGATAACTGATTTTTATTGTTGACAATTTGGAAAATACAGTTGAGTTTAAAAGATAAGAGATAAATGTTCTCTTTATTCCCTCCACCAAAGACATAGCCATTGTTAGCATTTTGTAGTATGTGCAACCAAGTTTTAAATATGTATACAGACAACATTTATACAAAAATGTATTTATTTTGGGATTGTGTTACATGTATGTGTGTGTGTATGTCTTTCTATTCATATACTGTGAGCTTTCTTCAAACATTTTTATCAAAAGATGATTTTTAATGACTATTTATTTATGATAGGTTAGTCTATAAACTTGACTGAGTTGGAAACCTAGGTTGAAAGGTGAGCATGCTGGGTAACTCTAGTATATTATAATAGAACAGTGACAAAGAAGTGTTCTGGTTAGTGGGTTTATCTTAATGGTTTGTCCGTGGCTTTCAAATTCTTTATAGGCTTACAGAAAACTGTAAGTTCTGGTAGCGTAGTGCCTAAGGCACCTGACTGCTAACCAGAAAGCTGGCGGTTCAAACCCACCAGCCACTCCTTGGAAGGAAGATGGGGCAATCTACTTCTGTAGTGATACTGCCTCAGAAACCGAAGGAGGGGTCACTATGAGTCAGGTCTGACTCAAGGGCACATAACAACAACAATAGTCTATAAAGCGATTCATGAACTAAGGACACCAGTTCTGCAGTCCATGTAAAGAACAATAAGATACGGTGTTCTTATGGTTACACTCAATACCAATTATCAGGTCTGCCTCTTTTCTTTGACTTCACATCGTACCATCCCCTTTCTTTACTTTTTGAGGCCTGTTTTGGTGAAGGGTTTGTGAAATCTTTTAGACGTAAGTATTACTCAGAAGTCAGTGGAAAATCTGGTGTTCATTTCAAGATTCTGTTAAGTTTCTTACACCCTTCCTTTACTAAGTCTAGTAGTCTCCCTTTTCTCTTGCTCTTCTTATAATAGAGGCCTCATAGAATTTGCAGAGGACACATTTCAGGAATTTAGAGTTACACTGTCCATCTGGCTGTTAGATATTGGTTCCACGTTTTTCAGAATGGACAAGGGACATTAGACTTCTTAGTATTGACCATTCTCTTAGGTACTCCTTTGGCGGAATAAGTAAGATAGATTAGATACATGACAGTTAACTGGATTTTTTGGCAAATAACACACCCATATAAATAACATTCTAACACATACAAAGAGCATAGCATACTTAGGAAAATAATGCTCAAGGGGGTTGTGCAGTTGGCAAAAAACATGTAAGTGCACATTATTTGTGTAAAAATATTGTATTTGTAAGTTAATTGATTTTTCTTGTCATCTAAATCAGCCTGAATTAATAGAGTTGGTATAACTATGCCATTTTTGTGAAACTTACTTTTTTTTTTAATAGCTAATTTGAGTCTTTTTGTTAATTGATGTGTGCACTGATATTGTTGAATCTCTGCATAACTCCTTTTTAAAAGTTAAAGGTGCACTCTAATAATCCCGACTATGTTTCTCCCTTCTCAGGATTCCTACAGGAAACAAGTAGTAATTGATGGAGAAACCTGTCTCTTGGATATTCTCGACACAGCAGGTCAAGAGGAATACAGTGCAATGAGGGACCAGTACATGAGGACTGGGGAGGGCTTTCTTTGTGTATTTGCAATAAATAATACTAAATCATTTGAAGATATTCACCATTATAGGTGGGTTTAAATCAAATCAAGTGAGCCAATTGTAACACAATCCAAAAATGAAAACTTTTGAAGTAGTTCTGTTACTTTTAAGAAAGTAACAGATTTAGGAATTAAAGGATTTTGTTAATTTCTAAATACTGCAAATCCCTCATAGTTGTATTGACTAGTAGGTCATTAGAAGTAAATGTCTTAATAGCCTGTGCAAAAAGCCATGTAACCATAGTAGAAAGGATATTTAACTTAGGCCAGAATTGCTTTAAAACCAAAAAATTTATTTTATTCTGTAATAAAGTAGTTCTTTCCCAAGATCCATGTCAGTGCTCTCTGGAGATTCTGATTATGTTCCTCTTGGATTAGGACCCAGTAAAGGATACTTTGAGAAAGGTTCTAGGTAATTTTGATATGGTTACTAAGATTCTAGCAATATTCTCTGAATTATAACAGTTACGTTACTTTGGATGGGATGTAGGAGTGGTAGAGTAAAATAGAACATGAAATGTTGTAAAGAATGAGATTTAGGCAGTTACAGTTTTCTTTATTGTTAAAATGACAGATTAAAAATTATTTTCATACTTGACAGTTTCTACACTATAATGTAGAATTACAAGGATTAGCCATGAGTTACTCAGTAGTAATTATTTACTAAGCACTTGATTCCAGGAAAGATTCTAAGTTCTTTACATATATTATTTAATCCTACAAATGACCTTTTAAGGATGGAGCTGTAATTATCCCTTTCCAGATAAGCACATGAGGGAAAAAATATGTAAGTAATTTGGCTAAAGTCATATAGTAAGAGACAGAGCTTGGATTCAAATCCAGATAGTCTGGCTCCAGAGTTTATGTTCTTAACCACTGAGCAATACTGCCACCAAATCTTTGTAAAGCTGAAGATTAGGAACTGTTCTATAATGTTACGGTCTATTTTATTCAAGAAAAAGATTTAAGCGAGTTTAAAAAAATACATACAATTCAAAAATGTAACCCAAAGTAGTGAGACAGATGAGGCAAAGAAAATGTAGCAACCTAAAATGAGTGAGGTAAGTAACCAGAACTATACTATAGTCTTAAAAATCTACCAATTTTTGGATGAACCATATGAAACTGACAATAGTAAAAAGTTTTTGGCTTGCAAAAATGGCAGTTTCATATGATTTAACCCAGTAATAGAATGCAATTTAAAGTTAGAACTTGACCTCAAGTAGAATCGAATTAGAGACCTTTTCCAGTTTCAGAGGCTTAATTGTTCATACAAGTATTTAGCTCGTCACTATACTGGTCAGTATTTTATCAGGACATACTTTATTAAAGAACAACATACAGTATCTGATGTGGAACGAAGCATTATAGTATAGTATGATTAACTGAATTTTGATTATTGAGATTAAACAAAGGAAAAGGAGTAAAACTTTCCATATGTAACGTGTTCACTTCTAGTCTTATGTGTGTGTGTTTTCAACTTTCACATAGGTAATACTATTTAGAATACAAGAGAACTAACATCACTTGTGTAGAAATAAGATACATAAGGTGTATTATTTGGTACATCAGGTCATAGATTAAATATAATAAATTGACATTAAGGAGTAATTGTAGCTTCCATTATTGAGTCTTTGCTAAGCACTATGCATATATTTACCTAATTTAAATTTTAAAATAAGTTTCATGAGGTAAGTAATATCCTCATTTTCCAAAAGAGTTCTTGAGGATTAGCGCAATCAAGTAATTTATCCCAGATTATGGAGATAGTGATGAGGATGGCATTGAAACCTTGTGCTTTTAACCACTCTATTGCTAGAGAAAAGAGATTAATATTTTTTTTTTATCCATCATAAAAATGAGGTGCTCTGGTGGCATAGTACCTAAGGCATTTGACTGCTAACCAGAAAGCTGGCAGTTCAAGCCCACCAGCCGCTCCTCAGAAGGAAGATTGGGTAATCTACTTCCATAGAGATAATACCTTGGAAAACCAGGGAGGGGTTGCTATGAGTCGAATCGACTGACAACAGTGAGGTATCATAAAAATGAATACCATAAACAAAAATATACGGTGATTTTGAGATGGTGTAACTAAAAAAAATAGCTTTAAAAATAATCCAGTACCTTTTGGGCAATTTCTTGGAATTGAGTAAGTATCAGCATAGGATATTAAACAACAAAACAAAACTCAGATTGAAGAATTAGAGCAATTACCATTTTCAAAGACTGTGACAAGACTGCATAAAACTGACTACTTTTTCAATAGTTATTAAATAGATTTTATATTCTGTTTCTTTGAAGGCATACAGTTTTCATAAGACTATATATTAAGCAATATCCTACTTACAGGCTATATCATACAGCAGTGAGTTAGCCTCATTAAGATTTAAAATTACACCTAAGTAATAGTGACTATAGCATGTTTACTCTGTAGTAATAGACGAAAAGAAATTTGGGTAGTGGTAGTATTGTTTGTAGAGCTCTGGTGGCGTAGTGCATTTGACTGCTAACCAGAGCCTGGCGGTTCAAACCCACCAGCCACTCCTCAGAAGGAAGGTTGGGCAGTCTACTTCCGTATTGATACCACCTGAGAATCCCATGGAGGGGTCGCTATGAGTTAGACTGACTTGACAGCAGTGAGCTTGGTTTTTTTGGTGGTATAATGGTTAATAGATAGAGCAACCGGGGGTTGGAACCAACTGACTCTTGCTCATTCTTCTATGCTGCATCTTTGAAGTTCACCTGAAGCTGTGAAGAATATTATCTTCCCCAAATGTTCATTTTATACACATCTTACACAGAAAAACAGCACATAGAAAGAAGGACTTTGAACAGAAGAAATCGCATAGTGAGTTCAGTATTGTCAGATGTAGAAATCAGAATCTTTCCATTTGATATTTTTTTTTTGATGAAGGATTGTGAGAATTATGTTAATACTATAACTTACATTTTTATAAAAATATTTTAAATTACATATGTACACTTAGCAAAAAAGGTTATATTTCTAAGAGTACATTTTTTAAATCGGGCATTGAACTTTTTCAGTCTAGAATTCTTCAATACTGTTTTATCTTTGTGACCTGTCTGCATATGAATCTATTATACTGTAGTTTTGCTATATTTCTAAGTATTTCATCTTTTAAGGGATATATAAGAGTTCTCTTTAAGAGGGAGAAAAAATATAATTCGATCTAGAAGAGAAGGAAAATTTGGTGTGATAGAAACAATTACACTAAAGTCTTCTTTCAGCCAAATTTTATATAACAAAAGTTGTGGACAATTTTGGAAAGATTTTTTTGAGTTACTAAATGTCTCTGCTGTAACTTTTTTTCCTCTGCAGAGAACAAATAAAAAGAGTTAAAGACTCTGAAGATGTACCTATGGTCCTAGTAGGAAATAAATGTGATTTGCCTTCTAGAACAGTAGACACAAAACAAGCTCAGGACTTAGCAAGAAGTTATGGAATTCCTTTTATTGAAACATCAGCAAAGACAAGACAGGTAAGTAAGACTAACAAATACACATTTATTTATATTTTAAAATCAATATATTTCAGCCATTAATTATAATTTACTAATAAATATCCTAATAACTTTATAGGGTCAGGAGGGTGAGAACATTAATAGATGTACATACCTAATAGGATAGTTACTTAATGTGATTTATCAGTTTTTTGCTCCATTATGGCAAAAAAGGAAATGTTTGTTTGGTAATGTTCTCTTAAGGAAATAAGAAGGTAGCATTCTTAATGCAGTATCCATGATAATACTTTTGGATTTGGTTTCTTCCCATATTGAAAATTTCTCTTCAACTCCTAACACGCAGAATTCAAAAAATGTTGGAAGTTTTTCACTCTTATAAATATGAAGAGAAAGAACTGGGTAACAAATTTTGTGTTTCCTATTTTAGAAGTGCTTTTAAGGGCATTATGTCATACGTTTCTAGGTTAAATTTTAAATTTTGTTGTATTTGAAGAATTTTACTTTGGCAGAATTTTTTTTTAATGGTGTGTTTATTTTGGATGAGGTTTTCCTTAAAGCAGGAGAGTATCTAGAAGGTAAATTGAAGTTCTCAGTTACTCGTTTACTGCATTTTTCTTACAAAAATCAGTGCCAAATGGACCCTGAATTTTGTTTCAAAAATTATCTTCATTTTAAAAATAACTTTTCTGGGTAAAAAAAAATAATTTCAGTTGATACTATTTTAACCTATTTGTTTAACATACAGGAAAGAAAAATCCTAGAAAAGAATATACAAGTATATGATGGAATATAATTTTTATATACTCTAAGGTATTGATCTAGGAGCTCTGGTAGTATAGTGCCTAAGGCACTTGACTGCTAACCAGAAGGCTGGCGGTTCAAACCCACCAGCCACTCCTTGGAAGGAAGATGGGGCAATCTACTTCTGTAGTGATACTGCCTCGGAAACCCAAGGAGGGGTCACTGTGAGTCGGGTCTGACTCAAGGGCACATAACAACAACAACAAAAGTATTGATCAATTTATGTTCCATAGAAAGTGAGCATTTGTTTTGGGCTTTTTCTGGTTACATGTACTTATGAGCCCAGAAAACTGATTTTGTAGAGTAGAATTTACTTTCTGTAATGTAACATACAAAAATCAAGGACAACTCAGTACATAGTTAAATGTTTAAAAGCAGGTATTTGAGAACTCTTACTGAAATTTGTAAGGGGATAAAAATTGAAAAGTAATCATTCAACTAGTATATATGTCTATTCATGTGTAAGTTCATATGTACCTCCGCCTAGAAATATGTACAAATTTGGTACACAATAAAAAAACAACAAATTCTATTTTGAGTGTTTCTGCAGTTTTACCATTTTTTTTGTAGTATAGGTGTTTCATTTGTAATGATTTTACTAATACCTAATTTATAGTTAAAGAGACTTTGATATATATCACATCACTTTATTTTAGAATTAAGATTTCATTCAAATCCATTCCCAAGACCCAAAAACTAGGAAGAAGTTTGATTTTGTCTAAATTTTACTGGTCTTCGCTGGCCTGCGTTTTGATTTTCCTGAGGAGAAAAGGTACTCAGAAATCATGATTTTACTATAATTTATTATATTTCCCTATACCATTTTCTTACAAAATTTTTCATTTATAAAATAAAAAGAATTTCACAGAACACATTTGCAAACTTAATACTTATATTCTATTAACATTTTACTATAGTTTCATTATTTATATTTTAAAAGATGCTTTTTAGACTAGTAAACATACTACTCTGTGTTTCACAAAGAAAAAAAGCTGTGCCTGTCATACTTTTATATGCATACAGCTCAACAGTGCTGCTGTTTAAAACCCAGGTTCTGGTTCAGTAGGTCTGGATTGGGACCTGAGATTCTGCATTTCTTACAAGCTCTCAGGTGATGCTGATTTCGGGACATAGTCCACACTTTGAGTAGAAAGGCAATTGTTGTTTAGTGCCTTGAGATGAATTTGGACTCCACGACCCCATGGGATAGAGTAGAACTGCCCCATTGGGTGTTCTAGGCTGTAATCTTTACAGAAGTAGATCACTACATCTTTCTCCTATGGAGCTGCTTGAGTGGGTTACACCAACCTTTCTGTCAGCAGCCAAACACATAACTGTTGCACTACCAGGGCTCAGTGTTGTTGTGAGTTGTCTTTTATTCTCACATTGTAGCCCTCCACTTCTCATCTGATAAGAGCCTAAAATAGCCATATCTTTATTTCCTTGTTGTATGGTTACCATGATTAAACAGTAAACTACCTGAATTACTTTTAAAGTAAATTTTTAGGTTTTATGATGCTTTGTGGCCTTGTGTATTTGTTTTAAAAGTATATGCTGAATGTATGATATGGAAGTGGATTAACTTAAATTTCCTTTGTAGACATTTATGTGGATCATCATCTAATTAAAGAAGAATGTAGTATACAGGAATGTTTGTAGTTCCTAACCTTCTAGCACTCAACTTTTCCTTATAATTGTCTCTTGTTTTATTGATGTCCTTATGTAATTTATGTTGCTTAGATAATTTAATTTCTGACCTTTTATTTCTTTTTATTATTAAATAGACTTGTTGATTTCCTTAGGAATGAATTTGCCTTCAAAATTATTCATTTTCCTTTGTTGAAATTAATTTGATATTTGCATGCTTTTGGAAGACTTTAAAGAGCTATTCTAAGTTACTGTAAAGATTATAAAATGAAATTGTAGAGATTAGAAATTTTATGTTTCTAGTTTTTAATGAATAAAATTTAAAGTCCTGCTTTCTGCAGAGTATTTCATTTGTTGTTCATTATTTACTAGGTTTTTTTTTAAATTGTTTTTTGAACAAAATAAATATGAATATCCTTGTTGTATTTTATTAAGCAGCTGCTTGTTTCATGCCCTAATTTTGGTCTGCATCTTTAACTTTGAAACACAAAAACCAAAAAAAAGTATATTCAGGTTAGTAGGACGAGAACATGGATTCAGAAGTTCTTGTAAAGCAGGGGCTAGCAAACTTCTTCTGTAAAGAGTCAGATAGTAAATATTTTGGGCTTTGTGGAGATGACATCTGCTGCCTGCTTTTCTTCTTCTTCTTTTTTTTTTTTTTTTTAATAACAACTCTGTAAAAATGCAAAAGTCATTATTAGTTTGTGGGTAGTACAGAAATAGGCTGTGGTTACATTTGTCCTGGGAGTTGTAGTTTGCTAATCCCTGATTCCCAGGGGAATTTTACAATGTTAGATTTAATAGTAGAAGTTAGGTCAGAATTTCAACTTAAATTTTACCATCTAACATTAGGAATTTTACTTTAGTACTTTTTAAGATAAGGATTAAAGACTACATTTTTCATCAGCTTGATGACTTTGTAATTTTAAGAAGTCCGTTATGTAGTTTGAATGTAATGAATTACACAGTCTTTAAAAATCATTTTAAGGGGCTCTGGTGGTGCATTGGTTAAAGCATTTGGCTGCTAACCAGAAGGTTGGAGGTTCGAACCCACCAGCTGCTCCACAGGAGAAAGATGAGGCAGTCTGCTTCTGTAAAGATTTATACATAGCCTTGGAAACTACAGGACAGTTCTGCTTTGTCCTACCGTGTCTCTATGCATCGGAATCAACTCTGTGGCAGTGGGTTGGAATCAACTCTGTGGCAGTGGGTTGGTTGGTTTGGGTTACAGTCATGTTAGTCTACATCTGAAAGGCCAAATAAGTTTTTATTTTCCGCTGGTATGCTGTATTTGGCCCCTGTTTTCTGTTACTTAGTTCACATTTATATGGGCAGTTAGAAACAAACTGATTTTTCTGGCCAGTTTGTGCAGTGCATGGCAGTGTTGGCCAAGGCTGTTGAAACTGGAAAGTTGACACCATGGGAATCAGCTTTTTATTTTCCATTCTGCTAAAATCAAAGTGAGAAGGGTTCAGTGAGGAATAGAGTTCTTAGATTATCTGATACTCTTGTTACAGTTTTTTTAATTTCTAGAGATCTCAATATTAGCAGGTAAACATTAATTTCACGAACTTAAAAAATGTTGAGTGATTAATTTCCTGGTTTGTATTCAGTGTTAGCTACTTAAATTAGTTAGAAGATCTCCATTAAGGAACATTTCTGATAAAATTATTACTTTATTTTTAAATTTTTATTGTGATTTGGGTGAGAGTTTACAGAGCAAATTCATTTTCCATATAAGTAGTTCACATACACTTTTTCTCATGACATTGACTGCAAATTAATTTTAACGAGCAAAACAGAAAATTCTTTATGTGATACATTTCTATATTTAATAGAATTTGTGTACATGAAAACAGTATTTTGAATTTCAGCTTTTTATGAGTTAAAAATCAGCGAAATAATTGCTGAGCACCTGCTATACACCACACAGAGTTTACCAAGTGCTGGTAGTGATGCATTTAAATAGTACCCCAACTGGGCTATTATTTGGCAAGGTTTCTTGAGAAATTCAGTGATACAAAGTTGCATTTAAAAATACTTCTTGTTCCTCCCACTTCCCTCCCCCAGGAATCCTGGTATTCTTGTATAAGTTGTGTAAATTAAAGCATTTGATGTGTTGTTTCCTTGTAAGAATTTGCAAGACATTTTGCTTACAGTGAGCCATTCCACAGGAACAAATACTTGTTTAAAATGAAATCTTTTAGTGAAAGAGCATTATCCATTGTCTACAAGTGGACTCCAACTCATAAGGACCGTATAAGACACAGTAGAACTGCCCCTTAGTTCCAAGGCTGTAAGTCTTTAGGGAAGCGGACTGCCACATGTTGGGTTTATAACCAACCAACCCTTTCTGTTAGCAGCCTTAACCACTGTACCACCAGGGCTCCCTCACCAAAACCAAATTCACTGCCATGGAGTAGATTCTGACTTACGGTTGACCCCCATTGGGTTTCCAAAGATGTAAATCTTCATGGAAGCAGACTGTCTCATCATTCTTCCACGAGCAGTTGGTGGGTTTCAACCACTGACCTTTTTGGTTAGCAGCCAAATGCCTTAACCACTATACCACCAGAGCTCCTTTCCAGGGCTCCTTAGGCACCAGGTTGTAGAATGATCCTATTTGCTTAACTCTTCCTTCTCCTGTATGGAGTGCTCTATTTCCATCATCTCACAAGTATGGTTAGATAATAGCTGAACTGAAAATGTGAAAGCTCTTTGTTTTAATATACTTAGATATTTAAACTTATATTACTTTTGTTCCTATGTAAATATTTTCACTTGTTCGTAATAAGTGACATTTGAAAATGAGTTTATGTGGCAAAAAGCCATAGTCTCAAGAACAAATCATTTTGTGCCATTTAAGAACTTAGTGACTGGCCACAGTTGGTATTAGATATGTTTTGTCTATATATTATCTTAAAAAGTTACCTACACTTTTTTTTTTTTTTTTTTGCTGTTACTGAGAATATAGCTTACACATTTTGGAATATGAAATCAGTATCCTATTTCATATGCATATGAAATATATGCACTTTCTTAAAATAAGAGTCAGTGCCAGTGGCTTAAAGTACAAACAAGGATAAATAACAATGTTCTCATGTGCTCTTGATGTCCTCCTAATGTCAGGCTTTAGAGGTTAATATCAATAAATAATAACTAATTTAAGTTTGAGAAAGTATGGCTCTTTAAAATCTAATTTAAATTTCATAATCATAAAATGAAAATGGAAAAAGTCATTCTGGAATAACTATTTCTAAAATTGTTTTAGCCACTGAAGTCCTCACTGAATTTTTGGTGGTGGGTAGAAATCTCTTCAGTTATTAACTTCCAATTCTCTCTCTGCATTGCTGGAAACAAAAATCATATTCTAGTATTGGTGATGGGGATGTTCACACTTAAAAAGTAAACACATTCAAAATTACTTTAAAAATAAGTTGTAATCAAAATTTGTTTCTGCTAAATTAATAGAGGACCAATACTCTATTTTCCCCCTTTATAGCATATGTTTTGGCATTTCTACAATCACCTTGTAACTTAAAAAATAAAGTAAAATAAACAGTTTACATTCTTAAGAAAATATGAGCTTTTACCTGGTTTATTTACATATATATATAATTTATGTGTGTGTGTGTGTGTGTATATATATATATATTTTTTTGTAAATTTCTTGAATTGATTTTCAAGTTGAAAGATAATCATTTGTGAAAATATTTTAAATGCCAGCTCATGCTTGGCAAAGAAATCATTTTAATGCCTTAAATTATTTATCTTGCTTAATAATAAACGATTGTAATACATAATTTTTTCAAGGACATATGAGTGAAAATAGATCCTTTGAGAATTAATGGTAAATATAAACTATCCAAAAAAACTATATGTAGGTACAAGTAAAGATTTAATTTAAAGTACTAACATACTTAAATGAGTTTGGAAAATGGTTAGAAATTTTTCTTGTAGTTGGCTTAGCTAGCTAGTTGATTAAATTGATCTCATTAAAAATAAGATACAAATTTTCTTGGGTTATAATGATTTTTTTAATAGATCATTCAATAGAAATACTCCACTAGGTGATATATGTTAGTTAGTTGAGACTTAACCCTAAACATATTTAAATACTTGTTTCTTAATTGAAACTTAATTTTATCAGTAATTAAGAGGTTTTTTTTTTTTTAAGGTAAATTATTGAACTCTACTGAAGTAGTTCTTAATATACTCTTGAGATTTGTAAAAATTAATGTACTCTAAAACATTGAGGGTTTTTTTTTTTTTTTCAGTTGTTCCAGGCAATAGAGAGAGGAATGCCTTCTCCATGCAAAAATTAAGCCCTAGCTTAATTTCAGTTAACATTTGAGGGGCTGATTCTCTTTGCCTGACTGAATTTAAAACTACAAATGTATACTTTTGATATATATTAGCTTTTTTGATGCTGGGTCCATTTTGTCATATTTGATTCAATAAAAAGAGTGATGTTACCAATTCTAGAGAGTTAAAACATGCCAATCCCCAAAGTAATTCATTCTTAAAAGAATAGAATAAACTTAAAATTAAACGTTCAGTAAAATACACAGTGAAACGTATGAGAGCTGGATCTACACAGGACTGCCATATTTTCCAAGTCCCAAAAGTTTTCCAGCTTTGACAGGATGAAATGTTACCACTTTTCTATTGCTCCTGTTTAGTGGAAAATACTTGAGTTTCCTTCTCAGAAAGGCTTCCACCTTAACATAGATTCCAGCTTTCACAGGTGCTACACCCTGTGAAATTACTATACCCACTTTCCTAAGCACTTACATCATTCTTTTAGAAGTATGAACATAAGTACTATGTCCTTTAAGTTGATTTTTATTACATGCAGATTAGTATTTCTCTGCATGTCAGTTTTAGGTATAAACTTCTACATTGGGTGGCATGTTTGCTGGATAAGCTAGCAGTACATTTAACTGTCCTCTTCAGCTACAGCCTCATTTTTGGCCTGGAAAAGACATCAACAACTCTTTGATCTTCATATAGCCATATAGGATTGTGCCCCTTAAAGTATTTAAATTAGGGTATAAGGCACAAAGCCAGTATGATTGGATTCTATTCTAAATTTTTTTTTAAAGATTATAGTAAGGATAAAAAATTGCATTGCTACCAAGTATGTGTATATTTCAAACAGTTTATGATGTTTTCATATTATGATGAATAGCCCTTGTTTAACATTTTCATTTAAGTAATTTATTTAACCAGCCACAAAAGTCCCAATGTCTCATTTCCACTTGTGGAACCTAGATATTGAATGGACAGTGTTTTAATTGAAGATAGAATTCAGGTTTCCAGTCTTTTGACTGTGCTTTGAGTTCCTTTTTAAACTTTTTGGGTAAAGATTATACATCCCTATTATACCACCCTCCCCGTCTCCATGCAGGTTAAGTGTAGAGAATCGGTGGTACATGAGTCACCTGTTTTCCTTAAGTCGAAACACTAACTTTAGTTTAAGCTTTGATTAGCTCCATGACTAGCAAACTAAAATGATTGCATTAATTGGCAACAACACAAATACTAATACATGTATTCATGTTTTCTATAATCTCTCACTAATTCTTAATTTAAAATTTTTTACAAAAATACTCTTAATTCCATTAAAGACAAAACTGACTTTTTACGGCAAACCAGGATTCTAGCCCATATTTTAAATCTGCATCCTCAGCTTTATTTGATTCAAATAATCTCGTCTATTTTAAAAAGAAATCTAAGGTAAAGCTCATAATTTCAGACTTCTTGCACATGGCTGTCCCAATAAATTACTCTTACCAATGAAACAAACTTTAAAGAAGTTGTGTTTTACAATGCAGAGAGTGGAGGATGCTTTTTATACATTGGTGAGAGAGATCCGACAATACAGATTGAAAAAAATCAGCAAAGAAGAAAAGACTCCTGGCTGTGTGAAAATTAAAAAATGCATTGTAATGTAAACTGGTAAGTTCAGCATTTTGGCAGAAAGCAGATGTTTTTCCAAGGTAACATTAGGTGTGGTATTCTAATTTGAAGTATTAAAAGATAAGAAACCTATAGTTTGTTTCCATAATTAGTACATTTATTTTGCATCATTGGGTGTTAATTATAATTGAGATAACTTTGATGGCTATAGTAGATTAATCTACATTTCCTCATAGGGTCTGATTTAGCTTAACTGAATATTTAGGAAGTGATATTATCTTTATTTTTAAAGGAAATTGGGCTCAAATTTTGAGATAACCTACAGGTTTTTTTGTTTGTTTTTGTTTTTAAGAGAGTGAAATATAAGAAATGGTATAGAGTCGTAATGTGAATGGCCCAAGAAGGTGACAAAGGGCCACTCTTAGAACATAGTTTTCCTTTTGGATGTTTTACAAGCAAATAGCTAGCTGTTCTTCCTGTGTTCTCTAACTCAGTGGCATTGACATCCATATTTTTATCCAACGTTTACCTAGGATTCTTAAGATGACAACTACCTCCTCTTTCTTGCCTCCATTTGGAAGCACTCATGTATTCCTTTGATGCTGTGTTTTGTGTCTTTTAGCACATCACTAGTTCGGACCCCCTACATTTCTTATTGGGACTATGATAACCTATTTGGTTTACCTGTTGCTGCCATCATTCATCAACCAGAGATACACACATAAAAGAAATACTGTTCTCTTTAAGTCTAGTCAGTGTCTTCATGTTACCTATGGAATAAGATCTCAAATTCCTTAGCGTATCATGTATGGCCCTACCTTCTTACCCTCTCTAGTCTTTTTTGGTCTTACTTCTAGGAACTGTATCTTGTTACAATTTTATTGTCTTTATATAACCACTGTTATTTTATACCTTCCCTTGAGTTTTGACTGAAACTGGTGCTCTTATTTGGAATGCCAGTATTATTATCCCCTTGTCTTATTAACTAGTTAATATCTAATCTTTCATGATTCTCCATTTCTCTCTTCTCTAAGAATTTTTCTTTAAACCCTTAAGCTAAGGATAGAGTTCCTACAGTGTAACACTGTTTTACAGTGTAATATAGTGTAATACTGTAATACTCTGTTTTAACTTACTGTGTTATATTGAAATGCCCTCTTTTATCCTTGATTTCTTATATTAGGCAGTAGGAAACTACTAGGATATTATTTATTATACTTATTAATCTAAAAAGTGATACTCTTTATTGTATGAAGTTTAGGTCTGACATAATGAATCTGTCTCACAAAAGTGTAAAAATACACATCTGAAGAGTAGATTGAATCCCAAAAGATGTGGTATATTAATCCTGTAAACTCAGAAGAAGAAACAAAGCAGGGTTGACATCCGTTTTTATTGAGATTTATGAACACACTGTTTTTCAGGGATCCTTATGTGAAGCTGTATTTTAAAGATACGGAATTTGTGGTAACATTTAACATTACAATGCAATTTGAAAATGTTTTAAATAGCAGTGATCATGACCAGATTTCAGTTAGTTTTAATTTTTTCCTTTTACTGTCTCTTTATTAGATGATTTTAAAAGTAGAGCTGTTTAAACATAAATTTTATACTTTTAATTATTTAAAATTAAGCTGTATGCCTATCTGCTATTCTGAAATTTCTGATTTGTGCAGACTGTTTTCAAAATGACTTGTGTCATGTAAATGTCCAAAAAAAAAAAAAATTGTTGGACATGATAAGTTGAAAACGTGTATTTTCAGTGGATATGGATAGTATTTATATAAAAAATATAGTTAGTAATATTTAAAATTTAAAATTTAAATCCAAGTAGTATTTCCAAAACTAATTTGACAATGATAAATATATGCAGATTTGTGGTTTTTTAGTCCTAAAAGGACAGGTGATAATGAAATAACTACTGGGATGCTACTTTTATCTTTTACATATATGTATGAGAATGATTAGTTTCCATATGAGAAAAAGGAATTAGCGGCCCAATTTAGGTCCATTGTGACATTTCCCTAATCACTGAAATTATTTAATTAAAAAAAGATTGTGTAGAGTTCAGTACAACATGAGCTTACAGCATCTGTCACAATCTCTGAAGAGGGTGATATTATCAAATTCTGTCTTAGTGTCATTGTCTCTGGTATATTGTTTGTACCTTACAATGTGCCTTCTTGTAGCCTCCTCAAGGTTTTCCATTTTATCAGCTTCACCATTTAGGTGCCATTGATAATTTATTTTAAAAGCAATTGAAATGGAGTAGACTATATAAAGATGTGTGATGAAAGAAAATTCATGAAGTGTAGGGAAGTTGGATTAGATGCTTTTAAAAATTCCATCCTATTCTATAAGGGTTTTTGATTCTAAACTAGTCAAGTATTGGTAAGCTAAAGAATAATTATTCTTTATTATATTAGAAATTTTACTTTTCCTGTGTGTTAAGAAGGTTAGCATATAAGTATATTAAGGCTGTTAATTGTGGAATCTTTATTGTATTGCTGATAAATGGTTTGTCACTTTTCCTGTCTCTTTGGGAGAAAAAAAAAAAGGATGTGAGTTTGTAATTTTATCAGTAATGTTATTGGACAGTGGAGGACATCAGTGAGTATAGTTTGGGGACTTTATTCCCTAGTATTCAAATCAGTAATGCTGGTTTTTTTCCTATAATTATTTGTTTAAATGTTGGCAGGTCTCTCATTTGAAGCGTGTTCACTTCTTTAAAAGTATTGAGTCATGCTCTTTTGAGTTATAGATGATAATAAATTATGAAAATTAGCTAAATGTAACTTGGAAGAAAATCCCTTGAATTAATTTTGTTACTGTTTCAAAATATTAATTCTGAAAGATCATCATAAAGCAATAAAGAAGTCAGATCACTATTAAATTTTTTAATCTTACATTATCTTCAAGATAATACAACTTAATATATTTATTAATATTCAACAGGTGATTACAATTAGTAAAACCCAATTTTTCATTGTTCTTAAAAGGGCTTGATTTATACACTTAATTTGTTGTGTATTAGTTGATCAGACTCCCTCTAGTGTCTAGATTTAGAAGCATTTTTATTTTAACAGGTTATGTTTTTAGTTAACTCTGTATCAGTGGGTTTTTTACTGAAAGAGATTTAAAAATATAAGTTGTTGTTGTTGTTGTTATGTGCCATCAAGTCGGACCGGACTCATAGAGACCCCTCCTTGGGTTTCCAAGGAAGTAGCACTACGGAGGCAGACTGCCCAACCTTCCTTCTGAGAAGTGACTGGTGGGTTTGAACCGCCCTTCTGGTTAGTAGTCAAGTGCCTTAGGCACTACACTACCAGAGCTCCTTTAAAGATATATAGAGGATCTTATTTTTTTTCTTCAAATTTTTATTATACTTTTACTTACATCTCATTTGCTTTTTAACTGGCGAGACAAAAAATGATTTATGGATCTTTTATAATTTAGTTCAAGTATTACAGGGTTAAAAAGCTGTCTTGCTACTACTTTCAGAGTGCCATTTTTCATGTTATGGGTTATTAGGTTGAAAATTTTTCTAACTTGAAATCACTTTTAGCCATAACTGATTTTAATACCACCATGCTGATGGTAAATACTTGTAGGTGGCAGTAACCAAACAGAAAAACTCTTTGGGGATAAGACATTTGTGTTTATATTGCTAGCTTTTGAATAACCCAATTTACTAAATAGAAACAAAAACAGTAATAAATAAAAAAAGAATCTCCAATTTCATCAACTGTGATACCGTTCAAGTGATTTCACTACAAGTCAAATGTGACTTCTCTACAAGTCTTATGTGGGGGTCTTTTTAAACCTTTTTCTCACATGACAAGTATATCAGTTGAAACTATAGCACTTTAGTGTCTTATTTGAAAACCTTCTGGAAGCATATTCAAATATTGTTTACTCCTTAGCAAGTTATTTAAATTGAATGGATTTTACAGAAATAGCAAGCCAGTACTCAAATACTGCTGAATACTTATGAAATAGTATATACTTGCATGGCTTTTATGTAAAATTCGGAAGAAATTTGGGGATAATTCATATAAACACACACACATGCACAAATACAGATGCATTTGTATTTTGATGAATGGGGTTTTAGTTTTACTACTGGGAAAAAAGTTACTTGCTAACTTTATGAGATTGTGTGCTATTTATTATCATTGCCTGTTGTGAAAATTATGTTCCTATTTATAATGTTGACAAAATACATATGAAGAGGACATTTAAGAATCCTAAAAGTCTGTTTCCTAAAGAGAAATAGGAAATTTCTGTAATCTTTCTCAATATTAATGTTTCCATAAGTAAAATACCCTTTTTTTCCATCAATTTATCTCAAACCTTAATATATAAATGATCATGTTTTAATATTTTTTCTGCATTTCAGGGTGTTGACGATGCCTTCTATACATTAGTTCGAGAAATTCGAAAACATAAAGAAAAGATGAGCAAAGATGGTAAAAAGAAGAAAAAGAAGTCAAAGACAAAGTGTATAATTATGTAAATACAATTTGTACTTTTTTCTTAAGGCATACTTAAGTAAAAGTGGTAATTTTTGTACATTACACTAAATTATTAGCATTTGTTTTAGCATTACCTAATTTTCTTTCTGCTCCATGCAACTTGTTAGCTTTCATCTTGAATGCTTATTTTAAAATGACAGTGGAAACATTTTTTCCTCTAAGTGCCAGTATTCCCTGAGTTTTGTTTTTTGAACTAGCAATGCCTGTGAAAAAGAAACTGAATACCTGAGATTTCTTTCTTGGGGTTTTTGGTGCATGCAGTCAGTCAGTTACTTCCTATTTTTCTTTACCAATTGTGAACTTAAGTGTGAAATGATTTATTGTAGCTTTCACATCATCCCTGTTCTGCATTTTATCTAGTTACATAAATGGATTAATTACTGATTATAATTTCAATCGAGACTTCATGATTGGTTTTACTGAAACATTGAAGAAACACAAACTTTTATGGGCTTCCTGTAGATTTCATCCAAGCATCATGTCCTATAGTTTCAGATTAATCTTAATGAATGTAAAGTTACACTGTTCACAAAGACTTCCCCTCTTTCCACTACTGTTTGTCATGGTCAACCCCTCAAAAATACTTTATTTTTTCTATAAAAAAGGAAAAAAGTTTGAAAAAAAAATTAACAAAGCAATGGAACTATTAAAAGGTCATTTACTTTCCACATTAGATAAATTCCTGTAAGACTCTTCATAGCTTTTCCTGTTAAGGCAGACCCACACTATGTAATGGGGAATATAGCAACCATTTTGGGGCTATATTTACATGCTACTAAATTTTTGTAATAGTTGAAGAAAATTTTAACATATATTAAAAAAATACTCATAGGAATTAAATATTGTCTTCCTGTGTCAAGTTGCTCTTTCTAAGCATAATGTTAAATCTTTTTGTGACCTTTAGTCTTTGGAAATAGTTTTAATTCTGATAGCGATGTTAAAGATCATTTGGGCCAGTTAGCTTGCTTAGTGGGCACTTAAGAAACCAAGATCACAAGTTCAGACCATGTTTTAACTTTTGCGTGTCATTGTGGGTTTCCTGGCCATGGACTGCATCGCTGTGGTCATCCACTGTTATGCATGGGATGGTCGAAAATGGAGACTGGGAGAGAGTTTGCATAGCTCAGCAAAAAGACTGCTCACTACGTGGTGGTCCTGCTGACAGATCTGGAGCATTGCTCTGTTTAACAACAGAACTTTTTAAAAAATTATTTTAAAATGTTAACTTAAAAAGAGTTGAAATTAGGGGAGGGCCAAGAATTTAATTTTTAAGAAAAATGAAAGAGTTTCAGAATCCCTAGTTTTGCTAGTTCTTTTAACATTGGCTAAAGTAGCATTTCATAAACACTTTCTAAATCTGGTCTGTATTTAAGAATATGTAATACTTAAAAAATAGATAAATTAACACTAAATGATTCTTCCAATACATTTAAAGTGTTAATTTAAAATATTTGAAGTTAGATGGCGTAGTAAGGTGAAAGTGTCACTGGACTAGGTGAAAAGCAACTAAGATTCTAGTTATATGTCTTTTAGAATTCTGATTTTGGGTAAATCACTTTCTATTTTTTCTTCTTGAAATAAGTCATCTCAAAGACTAGCTTTACAACTTTGTGATTTACATTCAATTAATATAAGACACTGCTTATATGTAAAGCTTGGCACAACCTGTAACTTTCCTGTATGGTAATCTTCAGTGCTAGCCTTTGGGCAAAATTGTGCAAGAGGTGAAGTTTATTTTTGAATATCCATTCTCCATTTTCAGGAGTCATATTAGTGTCATCTGTCTAACCCTCTAGATGCCCTGGTGACTTGGTGCCCTTTTTTTTTTTTTTTTAAATCTAATTCCTTTAACCTGCCCTGACTTCAAAATGTATTGCTGCTATGGTTATCCTCATGAAATCAAATCAAATTGTCTTATATCTTATTTCCTTGGGGCTCAAGATAATCTGAGAGGCACCATAGGTACCATGATGGGACTTGACCTAACAGGTGGTAGCTGCAGCAGTTTAATCTTGATCCTTTGAACATCATCTCTTTGCTGCCTGGTCTATTAGTGACTAAGGTAGGAATTTTTTTACCTGTATAAGTGGACAGTGAAAGGAGAATTTTATATAGGGAATGTTAAAAGAACTTCTTAAACAATCTACAACTAAGACTAGCTCTGATAACAGAAATATATTCCATTGTTTCAATAATTAAAATATTATAAGGAAAAATACCTTGAAATTTAATTTATAACACTTACTTTATAGCAGAATTCATTTACGTATTTCTCAGATATTTATTTTGTGCCTACTAGATGATAGACACTATGCAAGACACTAGGATATTATGATGTCACCAAACAAAGGACACAGTCCCTGTCCTTAAGTCGTGCTTGTGTTTGAGAGTGGTCTATGATACCTTAGGCATTTGGCACATGACCGAGAGATAACCCGATGCGTACTTTAGTTTTGCAAAGAAGGTGTTTGGTTTTTAAGGTTTCTGATTCTAAAAATGATTGTTTTCCTGTGATTCAAATGCGACTGTTTAATCAAGCCACTTTATATATAATTCATCTTAAATCATTGTTTTAAAGTAGTGAATTTGATTTTTTTAATTTGTTTGTATGAGGACAATTACAGTACATGTATGTCAGATAATAATATTAAAATTCCCAAGTGATATTCCAGGTGGTCTCTTTGTATGTATACATAATTAAAATAGACTTAAAATATTAAATATTGAGTTCTAAAATAATTTATCTGGGAACAAACAAACAGGTGCCTGAACTAATACACAGAAAAGGAAACTTATATTCTGTGTAAAAATCTGTATGATTTCTGAAATGTTATGCTAAAATAAAGATATGGAACAATGTTTAGGTAGGGTTTTAAGACTTATGCAGTACCTCTTCTTGTTCTAGACAAGAGAAAGAAATGGCCATACTTCAAGAGTTGCAATGCGTAACTAAGGGGATTTTTAAGACTCTTGAATTTTTGATGTAGCTAGGCATTTTTTTTAAGGCAGTGCTAATTATCCTTTACTATATGGATTTTGAATGGTTTAACAATAAATTGCTTTTGTAGAGATTTTAAAGGAGGTGATCCTAGAAATAAGATGTTATCTAATTGTTACAGCCTTACACATAAAAATCCTTTTTGAAGTTCAAAAAATTGCTAAAATACATAGTCTTAGAAATTAACATGTTTGTGGAAGAATGTAGCAGAAGTATGTAGTATAATTTGAGTGAATATTCCCAATTAGGAATGCTAGGTTCTATTTAACTGAGTCACACTGCATAGGAGCTTAGAACCTAACTTTTATAAGGTTATCAAAACCTTTGCCAACATTGCACAATTTTGTCCTGATATATAGAAAAATTTTGTTAGGCGTGTTAAGTTACAGTTTGCACAAGTTCATCTCATTTGTATTCCAGTGATTTTCGTTTTCTTCTAATCATTT
>NW_006921841.1:397244-402437 GCF_000298275.1 Orycteropus afer afer | reverse complement strand
TGTCAAAAAAATAATAATCTCTTGATAACTATGTATTAATGATTTTTTTTAAAACAGTAGTTACTTTAAAGCTGAATTTATATATAACAACTTCTGTGTTAATATTGGGTAGCATGAATTCTGCCTTGAGAAACTGAATAGCATACAGTTGGTCTGTAAATTCAGTCAGAATATGAAAATTATTCCTTTCTAAAGATATGTTCACATCAGTTCTTAAAGAATAGTCATAGTTAGTTTAAAATTTGTGTTTTAGCCTGATAGTTTTAAGTGCCTGTTTGAGATAATAGGCAACTTAGATGAGTTTAGTAAAAATAAAGTTACTACCTACAGAAATGTCTATTACAGAGATTTCCTCCCTTGAGCTAAATGGGTTTACACAATGTTTTATCCAAAAGTTTCCAATTCCACTGTCTTGTGTTTTCATGTTGAAAATACTTTTGCTTTTTTTTTTTCGAGTGCCAATTTCTTACTAGTACTATTTCTTAATATAACATGTTTACCTGGAATGTATTTTAACTATTTTTGTATAGTGTAAACTGAAACATGCACATTTTGTACATTGTGCTTTTTTTTTTTTTTTTTGTGGGACATATGCAGTGTGATCCAGTTGTTCTCCCATCATTTGGTTGTGCTGACCTAGGAACGTTGGTCATATCAAACATTAAATTTAAAAATGACCACTCTTTTAATTAAAATTAACTTTTAAATGTTTATAGGGGTATGTGCTGTGGAGTGATCTGAAATTTGTAATATTTTTGTCATGAACTGTACTGCTCCTAATTATTGTAATGTAATAAAACTAGTTATTGTGACTATGAGAGCGTGTATTTCTTCAAGAAATTGAAAACATTTGTCCTACAACTTTTACAATATATAAGCCATAGGTACTGTAGTAAATTAGTCTTTTTTTAAAAAATATATTTTAAGTTATAAAAATTATGTATTTATGAAAGGTGCTGTGAACATTATGTAAAGGTTTTAAGTATTTGCTTAAACGTAAAGCCATCCTATGTTTTAGGTCCAGTGCCATGTGAACTAATTTAAAAGTAGATGAAAACAAATCTACCTTGATAACAAAAGAAAAGATTTATTTATTTCAAATAAGTCAGTTAATGTACAGCAGGTGATTTTTTTTAAGGCCCAAAGGGAGCCAGCAGTGAAATTAATAATGGAAAATAATGAATAGGTATTGCATCTATGCCAGTCACTCTCAGGCTATTCCCAGGTCACATACCCCAGATATGCATGCACATTCCTTACCCTCTACATAGAATTCTTTCTAGAACTACACTGAAATCATTACCTGGTGTAAACCTTAAATATGTAGTAGTAATGTACCAAATTGGGTCAAAAATAATTTACTCTTTCAAATGTTAAGGAGAATAAATATACAAGAAATTATTCTGCTTAGTTAAGTGTATTAACTGGCATTGCATGTCAGTAAAACGGAGAACTGGGCTAAGAATAATTGGCTAGTACTTTATAGGTTTGAGAAAAGAAATTTAAGTATTTTCATTCCAAAACTGGGTGCTCATTAAAACTCGTATAATTGGTATCTGGCAACATTATATAGTTAAATTACTCTTTCAATATAAAATTGAGGCTAAAGGATGGCTGATTAAGCTCTTGGCATGTATAGAAGTTGAAATCTATTAATTCAGTAAAGCAGCTCAGGTATTTTTCATATGACCTGTATATCTTGATAATTTTTCAGTTGGAATTATTTTACAGTATTTGGCATACATAAATAGTTGGCACTGATTTCAACCACAGTTATAGTAGTAATAGTTAGTTAGCTTTGTTGACATCTGAATAATAGCGTTGTTTCATAGCTCTATATTTCCTAAGAAAGTATAAGGCTTCTAGCTCTTTCATTACAAAATGACCCCGTCCAATAAGTTCTTTGATCTTCTCTGGATCCTTCACATCTTTGTTTTTAAGGAAAACAGTCTTCAGACGCCTTTTAAAATAGTCTGCTCCTTTTGGATAGTCTCTCCCAAGATACAGCAGCTTAAAAAGAAAGATTATGTATTTCTAAACAATCCATGTCATATAGAAAAATTTGTGAAATTGGCAGCATAATTACTTACATTTTTATAAAGATTCAGTACTTCTCCTCTTAAAGAACTGGCCATTTTCATTTATCATGGAAAGTATCCACCTTTACACATACCTGAAGAAAGAAAAAGCAAATATCTGCATTGTAGCCTTAAAAAAAAAATCAGAAAAGATTTTATGTGCTGAGATATAGCTATGAACCTGCCTGATAAGATAACTTGCTGTCACAGAACATCTGGGGAGCTACAATAAACAAGCAAACAAGATAATTAGAAATTGTGACCAGTTCTCTGAAATAGGGTAATGAGAGAAAATGGATTGTCAGATAATTATGTGTACTTCATTTTATGCTACAGAGGAGTAAGTGAGAACTAAATTTGAATCCCAGTTGCATACTGTGCGGGTGACTTAACCATTCTGAGTCTCAGTTTCCTTATCAAAAGTATCTTTACCAGACCTCTCAAGGCAAAGTCAGATCCTTTTGGAAGACACTGAGAGAAGAGGCCTGATCACATTTGGAAGGACTGTCTTAAGCTGAGGATTGGAGAAATTGAGAGTCAAGCAGGTTGGCAATAATGGTAGATGGGCAGTAGGACTGATGCTAATCAGGACACGTGAACAACCCAAGAGGAAGGGGGTACATGAGGAGCAGGCAACATCCAATGGTATATACTTCATGCTGCTTTATCTGTTATTGTTAAACACTACTAGGGAGAAGAGTCTCCTTAAAGGCACCATGACAGCCTCAACAGCAAATAAAGCCCTCTACTTACAGCTGTGGAGATTAAATCATAAAATTCCTAATACTGTAAGCAGTAAGTAGTTTATGCTTACATTAAGTAAATATTAATGACATTTATAACCTCCCTTAAACCTGAGTTTTGATTTTTCCAATGACCTTAAACTTCAAACCATTTACTACATTTGTTTGTCCCTCTTAATAAGTTTCTTTGAAACAATTTCTGTTTTTCAGAAAAGTTGCAACACTAGTATTAGTAACACTTTTTCCTGAACCTTTTGAGAATAAATTGCCAGCATGATGTCTGAGCACTCTGAATACACTTCAACACTGTCAAATAGAAATATAATAGGAGTCATATGTGTAACTGCAGAGTTTCCAGAAGCCCACATTAAAAAAGGAAAAACAAGTGAAATTAATTTTAAGGTATTACTAAGAATACAATTTCAACATTTCACACTAGGTACATTTCAAGAGCTGAATAGATAGTTTAGTTGTTACCATACTGAATAGCACACATTTAGAGTTTCCCACAAACAAGGATATTCTGCATAACAGTTCAGCTATCAAAATCAGGGTATTAATATTGCTACATTATTACCATTAAATCCATGGCCCCATGCAAGATTTGTCACTTGTCCCAATGATGTTCTTTATAACAGAACTCATTCCGGATTCATACGTTGCATTTAATTTTCCTGTCTCTTTAGCCTTCTTCAGTCTGAAACAGTTTCAGAAGTGTTCCTTGATTTTCATGAACTTGACATTTGAAGATCATAGGCCATTTATTTTGTAGAATATCCCTTACTTTGATAGTTCCTCATGATCGGATTCAAATTATGTAGTTTGGGCAAAACTTACAGAAATGTTGCTGTGTTCTTTTCATTAGATCCTTTCAGTTGCACACAGTTCCAATTTGTTGCATTACTGGTGATGTTAATTTTGATCACCTGATCAAAGTTTTTGCCAGGATTCTCCATAGTAAAGTTACTTTTTCCCCTGTGAAATTAATAAGTATTTGTGGGGAGGTTTTTTGAGACTAAATGTTCCCATTCCTCATCAAACTCACTCACTGGTTTTTACATTCATTGTGGTTTCTGGACTGAATTAGTTATTACTAGTGATGGGGCAATCTACTTCCATAGTGATACTGCCTCGGAAAACCAAGCAGGGGTCGCTATGAGTCGAAATTGACTCAACTGCATATAACAAGTGATTTTCTGTCCATCATTCCTTCTTTGTTTGCAGTCAACTGTAAGGAAAAGCTTTCTCTCCCAATTTATTAATTTTTATATCAGTGTGGAATCGCAGGTTCTTACTCTATTGAGTTAATTATACTCAATATTACCATCATTAATTTAATGCTCAAGATTTGTACAAACTTTTTTCTTATATCTTAGTTACTTCTTCCCATCATTTGTTGAGCACTTCCTTACTTTCTGGCATTAGATGTTCATCTTGCACTTTCCCTGCCCCAGCCCTTAGAACCAGCCATTTCTCCAAGAACCCTAGCCCTTTTTAGTGGAGAACTGTATTTAGAAACCAATATCTGAGTGCTAGAAGTTCTTGTTACAATTGGGTTGGCACTGTTCCCAAGCCATTTAAGTGGACAAAGCTGCGTGAATACACACACACATATACATACATACATAGGGAGTTCTGGTAGCATAGTGTCTAAGGCATCTGACTGCTAACCAGAAGGCTGGTGGTTCAAACCCACTGGCCACTCCTCAGAAGGAAGATTGGGCGATCTAATTGTGTAGTGATACTGCCTCTGTAACCCGAGGAGGGTTGCTATGAGTTGGATCCGACTTGACAGCAGTGAGTCTGGTTTGGTATACATACATACATCTCACTGCCATCGAGTCAGTCCCGACTCATAGTGACCCTTACTTGGGTTTTCGAGGCAGTATCTTGGAGGAAGGAGATTGCCCAACCTTCCTTCCGAGGAGCTCCGTGTGTGTGTGTGTGTGTACGCACTAATATGTATGTGTGTATGTAGGAGCTTTGGTGGCATAACGCCTAAGGCATTTGACTGCTAACCAGAAGACTGGCGGTTCAAACCCACCAGCCACTCCACAGAAGGAAGATTAGGCAATCTACTTCTGTAGTGATATCGCCTCAGCAACCCAAAGAGGGGTCGCTATGAGTCGGATCCAATTCGATGGCAGTGAGTTTGTTTTTTATATATACGTACATATATATTCATGTAGACATGAGTTTTGAGGCTGAGCCTCTGGTGTTTCAAACCCAGCGAGATGCACCTGGTACACAGGTAACAGCCCAGCTTATAGACTGAGACAGACTAGGAAGAAGGAAGAGGCCGTCCACTTCTCAAAGAATTGGCCAGGGAAAACCTTATGAATAGCAAAGAAACACTGTTTGGTACATTACCG
>NW_006921841.1:378032-395020 GCF_000298275.1 Orycteropus afer afer | reverse complement strand
GCCTTCAACGAGATGGATTGACACGGTGGCTGCGATGATGGGCTCAAGTATAGCAGGGATTGTGGGGCTGGTGTGGGATCAGGCAGTGTTTCGTTCTGCTGTGCATGGGGTCGCTATGAGTTTGAAACGACTCGACGGCACTTAACAACAACAACAACATATATAAACAAGCCCACTGCCATAAAGCCAATTCTGACTAATAGCAACCCTATAGGACGGAGTACATCTGCCACATATGATTTCCAAGGCTGTAAATCATTACAGAAGACTATCATCTTTCTCTTGCTGAGTGGCTTGATCTGTTTGAACCACTTACCTGATTAGCACCCCAGTGCTTTAACCATTGCACCACCAGAGCTCCTCTGCTATATATATGTATGTTTATATCTTTGATAAAATCTCACTACCTAATCCCTTCCAATGCTATGGGAATTATTTTTGTTTTCTCTCTGCACAGTTTTAACTCTTTTCCATAACAAGAAGAAATCTGGTTCCCACTATCCTCAATAAATTCACTTTTTGGATCATCACTCCTTCTCCCAGTATAATAATAACCAAGTTGCTCTTGCAGTTCAGCACACACTCTACTGATTGAGCTCTGACACCTAGTGCCAGATTGTCACTGCTGCTATAATATGCATATAGTCTTATCCAGTCCCTCCAAACCCAGCCATTCTTGGACTATGACAACAAATGCTGGGCACCGTCCCCCTCCTCAAGAAGCCTGTCTCACTTTATTCAGAATCCACCCTCTACTAGGCTGCCATCCCCTCTACCTTAAGGATACTCTCCTGACTCCATGCTGAGCTGTGGCCCACACACAATTCCCAGACAGTCTTCTTACTCGACATGGGCTTTGAGATTCCTTGGTGACTTGTCTTGCTAATCTTTTGTCCCCTACCTGATCCCACCCCAGATTCAAACCTTACTCAGTCCCACATAATGGCATTTGGACTGAATTATTTAGGTCACACCAGAAGCAATTTATATTTTTTAAATATCCTTTTAGATCAATTCTCAGGGTTTTTTTTTTGTAGCCAACTAGCAGAAAATGTAGGTTAAAATTACAACAACTTTCAGAATCCCAGCTGACTTCTTTGTAGAAACTGACAAACTGATTCTAAAATTTAAATGGAACTCAGTGGATCCAGAATAGCCAAAACAACCCTGAAAAAGATACAAAGTAGGAGGACATTTTCCAATTTCAAAACTTCTTACAAATCAGTGTACTCATGATAGTGTAGTACTGACACAAGGATAGACAAATCTCAGTGAAATAGAATTGGGACTTTAGAAATAAGCCAATACATCTATGGTCAATTGATTTTCAACAAGAGTGCTAAGACCATTTAATGGAGACAAAACAAGCAACAACTGGTTCAACAATTGGTACTGGGCAACTATCACAACATACAAAAGAATGAAGGTGGACCCTTACCTCACACTAAATATAAAAATCAATCCAAAGAGGATAAAGAGTTAAATGTAAGACCTACCATTATAAAACTCTTAGAAGAAAATATACAAATGCTTATGACCTTGGATTTGGCAATGGAGTCTTGGCTATGACACCAAAAGCAAAGGAAAAAAAAAATTGGACATAAAAATTAAAAACTTCTCCTTCAAATGACACCATCAAGAAAGTGAAAAGACAGCCAACAGAATGGAAGAAAATGTGTGTAAATCATATAACTGATGTTGTTGTTGTTGTTATGTGCCGTGGAGTCAGCCCCGACTCATAGCGACCCCTCCTTGGGTTTCCGAGGCAGTATCACTACGGAAGTAGGATTGCCCAACCTTCCTTCCGAGGAGTGGCTGGTGGGTTTGAACCGCCAGCCGTCTGGTTAGCAGGCAAGTGGCTAATAGGGAACTTGTATCTAGAATATATAAATAATAAGTTAAAAAAAAAGACAACCCAATATAAAAATGGGTACAGGATCAGAGTAGACATTTCTCCGAGAAAGATATATAAATGACCAATCACATGCATAGATGTTCAGCATCATTAGTTATCAGGAAAGTGCAAATCAAAAACTACAACGGGATACCATTTTATATCCACTACAAAGGCCATTCCTCGGAAGGTAGATTGGGCAATCTACTTCCATGTGATAAACCAAACCCACTGCCGTTGAGTCAGGTCTGACTCATAGAGACCCCCACTTGGGTTTCTGAGGCGATATCACTACAGAAGTAGATTGCCCAACCTTCCTTCCGGGGAGTGGCTGGTGGGTTTGAACCGCCAGTCTTCTGGTTAGCAGTCAGATGCCTTAGGCAGTAAGCCACCAGAGCTCCGCCTCGCAAACCCAAGGAGGAGTCACTAGGAGACGGATCCGACTCCACAGCAGTGAGTTTTTTTTGTTTGGTTACATTGGCTATATAATCAAAAAGTCAGATAATAAATTGTTGGCAGGAATGTGGAGAGAACAGAAATATCATACACTGCTGGTGGGAATGTAGAATGGTGCAGCTCCTTTGGAAAACAGTCTGGCAGTTCCTCAAATGATTAAACAAAGTTGGCATATGACTCAGCATTTCAATGCCTAAGAATATATGCAATAATGGAAAATATATGTCCATACAAAAACTTGTACATGAATGTTTATAGCAATAGCCAAAAGGCAGAAACAACCCAAATGTCTATCAATGGATAAATGGATAAAATATGATAAAATAAATAATACAGTATTATTTAGCCATAAAGAAGAATAGTGTTTTGATACAACTTGGATGAACCTTGAAACCAGGGAACTAAGTAAAAGAAGCCAGTTCCAAAAGCCAACCACATGCTATATGATTCCATTCATATGAAAGCATACAGTAGGGAAATCTGTAGAGATAGAAAGTTGGTTGATTGGAGTGGGGTTAGGAAATAAAGGAATGATAGTGAAAAGGGTATGTTGTTGTTGTTATGTGCTGTCAAGTCGGACCTGACTCATAACGATCCCTCCTTGGGTTTCCGAGGCAGTATCATTAGGAGCTCTGGTAGCATAGTGCCTAAGGCACTTGACTGCTCACCAGAAGGCTGGCGGTTCAAACCCACCAGCCACTCCTCGGAAGGAAGGTTGGGCAATCCTACTTCCTTAGTGATACTGCCTCGGAAACCCAAGGAGGGGTCGCTATGAGTCGGGGCGACTCGACGGCAAACAACAACAACAACATCACTACGGAAGTAGATTGCCCCATCTTCCTTCCAAGGAGTGGCTGGTGGGTTTGAACCAGTCAAGTGCTTCAGGCACTATGCTACCAGAGCTCCTAAAAGGGTATAGAGTTTCTTTCTGAGATAATGAAAATGTTCTAAAATTGACTGGTAATAATGGTTGCAGGTACCTGTCCATATACCATTGAATTGTATATTTTAAATGGGTGGCTTGTATGATGTGAATTATATCTCAATAAAGTTGTTTTTTTAAAATTATAACACCACTAAGATTAGAAGGAAAATTCCTCAACATGATGAAAGACATTTATGCAAAACCCACCGCTAACATACTCAACAATGAAGATTGAAAACTTTCCTCTAAGATCAGAAAGAAGACAAGGATCCCCACTTTCACCACTGTTATTCAACATTGTACTGGAAGTTCAACCAGAGCAATAAAACAAGAAAAAGAAATACAAGGCAGCCACATTGGAAAGGAAGAAGTAAAACTATATTTGCAGATGACCTGATTCTATATATAGAAAATCCCAAAGAATCCACAAGAAAGGCACTAGAGCTAGAGCTAATAATTAAGCAAGATGGCAGACACAAGGTCAACTCACAGAACTCAGTTACTATACTCCAGCATTGAGCAAGCTGAAAAATCAAGAAAATATCCCATTTATAATTGTATCTAAAATAATAAAATACCTAAGAATAAATTTAACCAGGGAAATGAAAGACCTGTACGTTGAAACTACAAAACATTGCTGAAATAAAGACCTAAATAAATGGAAAAACATTCGATTTTCATGGCTTGTAAGACTTAACATTGTTAAGATGCCAGTACTATACAAAGCAATCTACAGATTCAATGCAATCTCTATAAAAATTCCAAGTTTTTTTTTTTTTCCAGAAATAGAAAAGCCATTTGTATTGGTTCTCTAGTGCCACTCTAAAAGAAAACACCACAAGTGGACTGCTTTAACAAATAGAGATTTATTCTCTTACAATGTAAGAGGCTAAAAGTCTGAATTCAAAGTGCCAGCCCTAGGGGCTGGGTGAAGGCCCCTCAAACTTGGGCTTCAGCTCTGCCTCTTATGCCCAGCTCACTGAAGCTGGAGGCTTCTCTTAGGCACCTGCTGGGTGCTGAGGCTGACAAACCCAAGGTCAACAAATAAAATGACACAATCCCAGCATTATTAAGCAACACAGCAAGCCACCAGTTCAAGTCCTGAAACAGTCCCAAGATTGACAGGCAACATGTTGAATGAAGCCTCGGCTACATGCAAGGTCCAAGCATGCCAAAAAGCTCAAGACTTTTTCTCAAAATACCTTCTTATATACTGGAAGCAGACCACATCTCTAAGCCAGATACTTAGCTGCTCATAGCAGATTCCACCATGGAGTTGATTATCAGTCTTATCATGCCCAGATACTCAAAACTAGCCCCAACTAAGTTGACAAATAACCTTAACTATCACATCATTCTTCAAATTCATGTGAAATTATAAGAAACTCTGAACAGCCAAACCAGACTTGAAAAAGAACAAAGTAAGAGGACTCATGCTTCCTGATTTTAAAACCTACTATAAAGCTACAAAAAGCAGTTCTGGTGGTGCAGTGGTTAAGGCATTTGGCTTCTCACCAAAAGGCCAGTGGTTCTAATCCACCAACCACTCAGCAGTCCACTTCTGTAAAGGTTTACAACTTGGAAACCTTATGGGGCAGTTTTATGCTGTCCTATATCGTTGCTATGAGTCAGAATAGGCTTGATAGCAGTGGGTTTTGGTTTTGGTGTATAAAGTTACTGTAATCAAAATACTGGTATAAGACAGGCGATTGAAATAGATTTGAGACTTCAAAAATAAATCTGTACTACTATGGCAAACTGATTTCCAGCAAAGGTACCAAGTCCATTCAATGGGGAAAGAATAGTTTATTCAATCAGTGAGGTTAGGACATCTGGATCTTTCAGTGCAAAATAATGAAATGGGACCAATATATCACACCATTATGTGAAAATTAACTCAAAATGGATCAATACATAAAAGATCTAAAACCATAAAACTGAGAAGAAAACAAGGAGAACATTGAGTCTTTTTTTTTTTTTTTTTGAGACTGGATTCTTAGAATATGACAGCATGCACTAAAAGTGGGATAGAAGCTTCCCACTAAACCCCAAAGAAACAAAAATAAAACCAAACTCACTGCCATTGAATCGATTCAACTCATAGCAACCCCTCCTTGAGTTTCTGAGGTGGTATCTCTATGGGAGTAGATTACCCAATCTTCCTTACAAGGAGTGGCTGGTGGGTTTGAACTTCCAGCCTTCTGGTTAGCAGTCAAATGTCTTAGGCACTACATCACCAGAGCTCCCCACTAAACCCCAGAGGCTGAAAATTTAGGTTGGCACTATATATCCTACAGGTCTGAAAGGGTTAACCACTGTACCACCAGCTCCTTCATTAGTCATTAAAACAAACCTAACCCACTGCCATTGAGTTGATTCCGACTCATAGTGACCCCACAGGGTTTCCAAGGCTGTAAATCTTTACAGAAGCAGAGTGCCTTGTCTCTCCTGTGGAGTAGCTGGTGGGTTCAAACCACACACCTTCTGGTTAGCAGCTGAATGCTTTAACTGCAACACTGCCAGAGTTCCTTTTCCTTAGTCATTAAAACCAAACCAAACCCACTGCCATCAAGTCAATTCCAACTCATAGTGACCCCTATTGGATTTCCAAGGAGGTAAATCTTTACGGAAGTAAATTGCCCCATCTTCCTTTCCCTGATCCGCTGGTGGGTTTGAACCAACCTTCTGGTTACCATTCAAATGCCTTAGGCACTGTGCCACCAGAGCTCCTTTCCTTAGTCATTAAAACCAAAACCAAACTCACTGCCGTTGAGTCAGACCCAACTCACAGCGACCCCTCCTTGGTTTTCCGAGGCGGTATCAGTACAGAAGTAGATCGCCCAATCTTCCTTCCGAGGAGTGGCTGGTTGGTTTGAACCGCCAGCCTTCTGGTTAGCAGTCAAATGCCTTAGGCACTATGCCACCAGATATGCAAATCAAAAACACAATGAGATATCTCTTCATTCTACTAGGATGGCTATGACTGACAAAATGGAAAACATGGTTGGTGAGGATTGTGGAGAAAATGGAACCTTCATCCATTGCTCCTGAGACTGCAAATTGGTACAGCTATTGTGGAAACAGTTTGGCAGTTCCTTAGAAAGTTAAAATCACCATGTTGTTGTTGTTGTTATGTGTATAGCGACCCCTCCTTGGGTTTCCAGGTGATATCACTATGGAAGTAGATTGCCCAACCTTCCTCCCAAGGAGGGGCTGGTGTGTTTGAACAGCCAGCCTTCTGGTTAGCAGTCAAGTGCCTTAGGCACTACAGTACCAGAGCTCCTAAAATTACCATATGACCCAATAATTCCACTCCAAACTACTTGCAAGCAGGAACAGATATATACCTGTACACCAATAATGTTCATCACATCATTATTCACAATAGCCAAAAGTCGACAACAACCTAAATGTCCATCAGCATATAAATGGGTATACAAAATGTGGAATATACATACCCAACCCAGTCAATTCTGACTCAAAGCCACCCTTTAGGGCACAGCAGAACTGTCTCATAGGGTTTCCAAGGCTGGAAATCTTTACAGAAGCAAAGTGGGACATCTTTCTCCCATGGAGTTGCTTGTGGGTTTGGACTGCCGATCACTCAGCAGCTGAGCACTTAATCACTGTGTTATCAGGGCTCCTTTGGCTACACATACAATGAAATATTATTCAGCCATAGAGAGGACATTCTGATACATGGTACAACATGGGTGAACCTTGAAAACATGGTGAATGAAAGGACATTCATGATCTCACTTACATGAAATGTCTAGAATAGGCAAACAATTATAAAAAAAAAGTTTATTAGTGGTTACCAGGGGCTGGAGGGAGGAGGGAATAGAAGAGGTGCTGAGTTTCTGTTTAGGATGATTGTAAAACTTGGATATTACTGATGGTAGCATGGTAAAAGTAGTTACTGAATTGTATGCTTAAAAATGGTTAAAATGACACTTTTTTATGAACATTTTATTGTGGCTTAGGTGTAAGTTTACAGAGCAAATTAATTTCTCATTCAATAATTTATACACATTTTGTTTGTGATATTAATTGCAACCTTCTAAATGTAACAGCACTCTTCCAACTTCTCCCCTGGATTCCCAGTTTCCATTTGCCCATCTTTCCTGCCCTTTCTTGTCTTCTAAACTTTGTTTTTGGGCAAATGCTGCCTTTTTGTTCTCGTATGGTTGATAATTCTGAGGAGCATGTTCCTTATGGGTGTTCTTGTTCACTTTACAGGCCTATTGTTTGGCTGAAAGGTGATCTCCAAGAATGGATTCAATTCCGTGTTTGCAGGGGGTCTTAATGGCACAGTCTTGGGAGTTCCACTTCTCTATCAGACTAGTAAGTCTAGTCTTTTTTATGATTTTCAATTTTGTTCTACATTTTTCTCCCACTCTCTCCGGGACCATCTATTGTGATCCTGATCATAGTGGTCGGTAGTGGTAGCCAGTCACCATCTAGTTATGGTCTTAAGTTAGTGGAGGCTATGGTTCATGTGATGTGTTAGCCCTCTGGACTGTTTTCTTTTGAGTCTTTGATGTTTCTCACTCTTCTTTGCTCTGGACAGGAAAAGGCCAATAGTTGTATCTTAAATGGCTGCTTGCAAGCTTTCAGACCCAGTTACTACTCACCAAAGATGCAGAACATTGTCTTTATGGACTATGTTACACCAGTTGATGCAGATATAACCCAAGACTATGGTCCTCAAGCCCGGTGACACATTCGCTCAAAGTGTTTGTGGCTAAGAAGTTGGCATAACTTTGTTCCCTGTATGCCCTACTACATATGTGGATGTATTTGCAGCACATACCAATACGTATGTAGAAATATCCTCTGCCAACTTTATATATGTTTATGGGTATATTCCCATATGCCATCCCACAACTGTTCAGCTTACATAACTACCTATGTATTTGCTCATAGATTGTTACTGCTTTTATGACAGGACAAGGTATGTAATAGTATTTTCTTTTGTTGCCTTTTCCTCCTGTGCACCTCCTAGTGTCTTTCTTTGCCTTGTTCATGTTGTGCTAACCTCTCACTTAATCGTGTATTGCCTTTCCCTTCAAAGCATGACTTGGCTACAAGCAGGGTTCAAGTGTGCCATAAGCTGGAGACCATTCCCAAAGCTGCTTCTTATATACAAGAAGCAGACCACATCCCTAAAGCAGCTACTCAGCTGCTTGTGATAGATCCCACCATGGAGCTGATTGCCAGTCTCATCATGGGGAATAACTACCACCAGCTGCCCAGCCACTCAACCAGGCCCTGCCAAGCTTAAGTACCATAGCATTGAAACACTGTCTGATAAAGTGCCAGAAGATGAGCCCCTCAGGTCAGAAGGCACTCAAAATACAACTGGGGAAGAGTTGCCTCCTCAAAGTAGAGTCACCCTTAAAGATGGGGATGGAATTAAGCTTTTGGGACCTCCATTTGCTGATGTGGCATGACTCAAAATGGGGGAAACAGCTACAAATATCCATTAATAATTGGAACATGAAATGTAAAGTGTGAATCTAGGAGAATTGGAAGTTGTCAGAAATGAAATGGAACACATAAAGATCAATATCCTAGGGTTAGTGAGCCGAAATGGACTGGTTTTGGCCATTTTGACTCAGACAACCATATGAAATACTATGCCGGGAATGACGAAGAGGAATGGTGTGGCATTTATCATTACAAAGTATGTTTCAAGATCTATCCTGAAGTACAGTGCTGTCAATGATAGGATAATATCCATATGCTGACAAGGAAGACCAGTTAATACTACTACTATTCAAATTTACGCACCAACCACCAAAGCCAAAGATGAAGAAATTGAAGATTTTTACCAACTTTTGCAGTCTGAAATTGACTAAACATGCAGTCAAGATGTATTGATTATTACTGGTAACTGGAATGAGAAAATTGAAATCAAAGAAGAATCAACAATAGTTGGAAAATATGGCCTTGATAGAAATGATGCCAGCAATCACATGACATTTTTTGCAACACCAACAACTTAATTCATTGCAGATACCTTTTTGCAACAACGTAAACAGTGGCTATACCTGTGGACCTTGCCAGAGGGAATACACAGAAATCAGATTGACTATATCTGTGGAAAGAGGTGATGGAGATGCTCAGTATCTTCAGCCAAAACAAGGCCAGGGGCTGACTGTGGAACAGACCATCAACTTCTCACATGCAAGCTCAAATTAAGCTGAAGACAATTAAAACAAGTCCATAAGAGCCAAAATATGACCTTGATTATTTCCCACCTGAATTTAGAGACCATCTGAAGAACTGATTTGATGGCACTGAACACCGTGATCAAAACCAGATGTACTATAGGATGACATCAAGAACACCATCCATGAAGAAAGCAAAAGGTCATTAAAAAAACAGGAAAAGAAGAAAAGACCAAAATGGATGTCAGAAGAGGCTCTGAAACTTGCTCTCGAATGTAGAGTAGCTAAAACAAATGGAAGAAATGACAAGATAAAAGAGCAGCTTGAGAAAACAAAATCAATTATTATAATGAAATATACAAAGACCTGGAGTTAGAAAACCAAAAGGGAAGAACACAGTCGGCATTTCTCAAACTGAAAGAACTGAAGAAAAAATTCAAGCCTCGAGTTGCAATACTGAAAGATTCTACTGTCAAAATATTGAATGATTCAGAAAACATCCAAAGAAGATGGAAGGAATATACAATAACATTGTACCAAAAAGAATTGGTTGATGTTCATTTATTTCAGGAGGAGGCATATGATCAAGAATCAATGGTATTGAAGGAAGAAGTCAAAGCTGCACTGAAGGAATTGGAGAAAAACAAGGCTCCAGGAATTGACAGAATACCCAATGAGATGTTTCAACAAACAGATGCCACGGTGGAGGCATTTACTTGTCTATGCCAAGAAATTTGGAAGACAGTTGCCTGGCCAATTGACTGGGAAAAAAAAATCCAAACTCACTGCCATTGAGTCAGATCCGACTCACAGTGACCCCTCTTTGGGTTTCTGAGGTGGGATGACTACGGAAGTACATTGATTGTCCAACCTTCCTTCTGAGGAGTGGCTGGTGGGTTTGAACCGCCAGCCTTCTGGTTAACAGTCAAATGCCTTAGGCACTACACCACCAGAACTCCTAATTGACTAGAAGAGATCCCTATTTGTACCCATTCCAAAGAAAGGTGATCCCACAGAATGTGGAAATTATCGAACAATATCATTAATATCACACACAAGTAAAATTTTGCTGAAGATAATTCAAACTTGGTTACAGCAGTATACTAACAGGTAACTTCAGAAATGCAAGATGGATTCAGAAGAGGATGTAGAATAGGGGATATCATTGCTGATGTCACATGGATCTTGGCTCAAAGCAAAGAATACCAGAAAGATGTTTACTTGTTTTATTGACTATGCAAAATTTCCAACTGTGTGGATCATAACGAATCATTGATAACATTGAGAAGAATGGGAATTCCAGAACACTTAATTGTACTCATGAGGAACCTGTACATATACCAGGAGGCTGTTGTTCGAAAAGAACAAGGGGATACCGCGTGGTTTAAAATCAGGAAGGGAGTGCGTCAGGGTTGTATATTTTCACCATACTTATTCCATTTGTATGCCAAGCAAATAATCCGAGAAGCTGGACTATATGAAGAAGAAATGCATCAGAACTAGAGGAAGACTCATTAACAACCTGCAATATACAGACAACACAACCTTGCTTGCTGAAAGTGAAGATGACTTGAAGCACTTACTGATAAAGATGAAAAACTATGGTCTGCAGTATGGATTGCACCTCAACAGAAAGAAAACAAAAATCCTCACAACTGGACCAATAAACAGCATCATGATAAATGGAGAAAAGATTTTCAAAGTTGTCAAAGATTTCATATTACTTGGGTCCACAATCAATACCCATGGAAACAGCAGTCAAGAAATCAGACAATGTATTGCACAGGGCAAAAAGATCTCTTTGAAGACTAAAGTGTACCTTACTAACCAAAGCCATGGTATTTTCCAATCATCTTATTTGCATGTGAAAGCTGGACCATGAATAAGGAAGAATGAAGAAGAATTGATGTTTTTGAGTTGTGGTATGGTATGTTGTTGTTATGTGCCGTCCAGTCGGACCCGACTCATAGCGACCCCTCCTTGGGGGTATGGTATAAGAATACTGAAAGTACCATGGACTGCCAGAAGGAACAAATCTGTCCTGCAAGAAGTGCAGCTGGAATACTCCCTGAAAGTGAGAATGGGCAGACTTCATCTCATCTACTTTGGTCATGTCAGAAGGGACCATTCCTGGGAGAAAGATAACATGCTTGGTAAAGTGGAGGGTCAGTGAAAAAGGGGAAGGCCCTCAACAAGGACTGATAAAGTGGGTGCAACAATGGGCTCAAGTATAGCAAAGACTGAGGATGGAACATGACCGGGCAGTGTTCTGTTCTGTTGTACATAGGGTCGCAATGAGTTGGAGGTCACTCAACAGCCCCTAAGAACAACAAAGGCCTCCAGGTTCACCCATATTGTGAGATGTTTCACAGACTCATCATTATTCTTTAACATTGCATAATATTCCATTGTATGTATGTATCATAGTTTATTTATCCATTCATCTGTTGATGGGCACTTAAGGTACCAACTTTAAAAAAAAACAGTATTTTATCACAATAAAACTGAAAAATTTAAAAACTATAGCACCATAGTTAAAAAATAATTGTGCTAAATAATTCAGCTCCTCCCATTGTTTTTACTTTGGTTAAGCACTAAAGTATGACAGTGTGTACTGTGACTTCATCTGCTTAGCCACCCCAACACTCCTTAGAAAATTTATAGCTTTAGAATAAGCAGAGTGCCAATCATATATTTAATTTCAACTTAAATATTTTGATATTATACATATGAAAAAATAGTACATAAAATATATATGCATAAGTAAAATGAACATCATCTGAAGTTACAAAACAGATTAGAAGTCTTAGAAGCCCCCATTAGCCCTCTCCAATTGCATCTCCTTACCCATCTTTACCAAGATAACCAGTAATGATTTCCTTTCCCCTGCTTTGCTTTGTAATTTTGCCATCCATGAACATGGCCCTAAATAATATATTTAGTGTTTACATACTAAGAGAAAACAAGAATCAAGTAAGGATTGGGCAGTATCTTTGGCTGCTAGTGCTGCAGCTAAGCAAGAACTTTTCCTTTCCTGCTGAAGTTCATAAATCTGCTTTTCTGGATCCCTTTTCTTAGGAAAAAAAGTATCACTTAAGAATTAATATTAAGTCCATGTTAATATTTATGTATTTACCCTACTACTAGTACTTTATGAGCTAATTCACATAAGATGCATACAGTGTAGCTGCAGTGTAGTAAATTACTTAGTATGGCTTTTCTACCCATAAGTCATTGTAAACTCAGTGGTGGAATGAGCAACTGAGGAGCTCCTGATTGTAAATGTTATCCACCTGGGTTATTTCTGTTGCGCATAGGACAACACAATGTTATGGGAGGCTCTCTCTCAGGTGCTTAGAGTTCTGATGCTATGATTGGCTAGTTTGGCCACTCTGCCATGCTCAAAAGGAGGCCTCCTAGAGGCAGAACTCTCTCTGACTGCTTGAGGAAGATGTGCTGCTGAAAGAGATGCAAGAGACACACGCCTTGCTGAGGTTAGAGGAGGTTGGAACATGTGGCCTCCTCGCCGTTTTAGCAGTAGCAGAACATTTTTTTCTTTTTTTCTGAGTTCATAATAATAATAATAATAATAATAATAGCTTTCTTGAATTTTTCTGCTGTCTTCTCCCAAACTGCTTTTTTTCTGCATGGTTTGGTCTCTTACTTTCGAGTTTTCTTAAAAAGTATGGCAGTCCTTTCCTGTTCTCTCTTATGACAAAAAAGAAAAAGCTCTTTAGAAGGTCTTCATACATGATTAAAAACTAGACTCTGCTTCACTTTACTGGGGAGCGTCTGGTTTCATTATCTTGGACCTTTCCCTAGAAAGATGGCTCAGAGAAGAGTCTTTAGTCTTCTGAGGTTTGCCTGTTAAACATTAAAAAGCGGGACAGAACAGCAGCCTTGTACTCAGCATTTTGTATCTTGTATACCTAAACTCGCTCAATTCCAGTTGTCAGTGTGGCTCTCAGATATTTAATATGCCTCAGGAACCCCCTAGTCCAGAGACAAGTTTTACTTATCTAGAAATAAACCTTCAGGCTTCTGTGGAAGTGATGAGTACAGTCCCCTTTATTAATTCATTCTTCATTCCCAATTCCAGAGGCCATATTCTGGTATGCTGTGGACAATTTGGAGTATATAAATTGGGTTTTCCTGGTATGCTTAGTCATTTTGTTTTCCAGCTTCCAAAGTCTTATTGCTGCCATCTCCTTTCCTATCTTCCCTGTTTATTTTTATATTATTTTACTTAAGATTGAGTAGAGGTTTGGAAGGGAGTGAAATTAGGTACATTTAATATTTAACCTATGTTAGCATCTAATTTTATTTTTAAACTTTTTTTTTTTACTGAGCGCCATTTCCAGTGTGATAGAATTTTATTGAAAAGTGACTTAATAACTATGTGCATTTAAAATAATTCTGAATTAAATCTACCTAGATGTAAGCACTTGACTGCTAACCAGAAGGCTGGTGGTTCAAATCCACCAGCCACTCCTCAGAAGGCAGGCTGGGCAATATACTTCTGTAGTGACACCACCTCGGAAACTCAACCAAGGAGGTGTCGCTATGAATCAAATCCTACTCAAAGGCAGTGAGTTTGGTTTTGGTTTAGACATAATTTCACATTACAAATTACAGACTCTAATTCCTGGCAAACAAGGCAACTTCAATTAAGTCATATCTTGGAATTTGTGAAAGCTTTATGGGGATCCAGCCTAAGTTGTCTTCTTTACAAGTTACACATAGTAAAGGATTTGCCTAGCTGAAAGGGTGGCAGTTCGAACCCATCCAGGTGTACCTCAGAAGACGGGCCTGATGATCTGCTTCCCAAAGTTACAGCCTTTAAAGCCCTATGGAGCAGTTCTACTCTGCACACTTAGGTTGCTATGAGTTGCAGTCAACTCTACCGCACCTAGCAACAACTAGCAAATAGTAGCTGGTATGCCTAAGGTAGGAACTCTGGTAGTATAGTGCCTAAGGCACTTACTTGACTACTAACCAGAAGGCTGGCGGTTCAAACCCACCAGCCACTCCTCCGAAGGAAGGTTGGGCAATCTATTTCTATAGTGATACTGGCTTGGAAACCCAAGGAGGGGGTCGCTACGAGTGGGGTCCGACTCGATGGCACATAACAACAACAACAACGTACCTAAGGTAAATTTGTCCAGTTTTTTAAACACTAGCTTAAATTAATTAAAGTACTTTATCTTTCTTTTTATACAATTGATATTCAGGCATTTAGTTTCTTTTTAGCCATTGGGAGAAATAGAGTCAGAACCCCAAAGGGGCAATTTAAATGCAGTAGGGACTTCTTAACCCTGCATGAAGTCAGGAAGGTTACTGCTGTTTATAAAGAGCCAACCCAGTTAGGAACTTAAAGAAGTCACCCATTATTCTGAGAACTAGGGTCATTGTGTACGTGATGGGTAGGACAGGGGCAATACCTAGCCATACCTTTTATCCAGTGACTATGGGCTAAGCAGTTGGGACTTAACCAATTTCAGTTTAGGGCTAAATGAGAATTGCCATTTTACTAGGTGTTATGGTGCCCAAGGTGGTGCCGAGTTAAAAGTGCCAAAAGGTCAGCACTGGCAGTCGGTGTCTAGTGGTGCAGTGCCTAAGGCATTTGACTGCTAACCAGAAGGCTGGCGGTTCAAACCCACCAGCCACTCCTGGGAAGGAAGGTTGGGCAATCTCCTTCCGTAGTGCTACTGCCTCGGAAACCCAAGGAGGGGTCACCATAAGTCGGATCCCACTCCATGGCAGGGCCTATACATTTTAGGCCCCTCCACGGGAGGGCAAGTCTGCTTCCTTAATGCCTTGGAAGCCCTATGGGGCACTTCTACACTGTCCTATCGGGTTGCTATGAGTCGGAATCTACTCAATGCATGGTGCCCAAAGGTGTTTTGCAGATGGCCATAAAAGCCGAAAGAAGACTTGAAAAGAAATGCGCTACAATGTAATTATTAGTTGAGTTCTGGCAGAGTTCACTCAATCTGGCGAAGTTTCTGATAAAACAGAGCAAAGGTCCTACCTAGAATCACAGAGAATTCAGCTGGGTTTTGGGTAAAGAACCATCTCAGTTAATTTTTTCTAGTTTTCTTATTAGTTTAAGGTGCTAGTAGTGTTTTTTCATGTGGGGAGGAGCCTGAAACCCTGAAGGTTGTGCTGTTGGTTAATACAATCAGTCTGTGACCTTGAGCAAAATGAATCTTGCTGGGCCTCAGCGATTTTCATCTGTAAGCAATATTTTACCTAAGAATTGATTCAAATCAAATTCTTGTTTAGCGCGGCTTCTGACAAAAAGGGACTATACCTTGCATAGAAATTAAACAAACAGTCCCATATATACAAGAGAATAATGAGAGTTTCTTGAGTCGATTTATTTACCCCTTTATTTAAATTGCCAATTGGGAGTACAGAGACACAAGCCCCCTCCCGTTTTGACCTAAACCGAGGGTTCAGTCAACTAACCCAAGAGCGAAACCAGCTCCCTTCCTTCCCGAACCACTCACGGAAAGATCTGGCCCAACACACGTTAGGAAAATGAGGGAGAGAGACTGTCAACTTCAGAAGACGCTGACACCTCTTCCCACAACCATTAGCCCATATCCAAAATACACCTCACCGCCTCCAGACCCCACAACCGGGAAAACAGAACAAAACGCTGCGGCGTCAGCACTCACGCACTTTCCGGCAGGCACCTCCACAGCCGTAAAAGCCTCAGACCGTTTGGACTTCTCGGTCAGTCAACCACGAAACACGGTGAGGGTGGGAGGGAGACTTTCAAGAAGGGGGCGGGGCACCGACAGGGGAAAAAACCCAGCGCGACTGCGTCGACCCGTGAGTTAGGATTCGCGCTCTCCACCTTGGGAGTTAGTAGGCGGAGCCTGTTGTGCTGGCAACCAGGGAGCGTTTGTCAACACAGCTCCAATTGTACTCTAATTTCCTGGGGTACGGAGGTCGTTGCTTACCGCATCATGGTAAGAAAGAAAAGTAGGGGGACCAGGAGAAGGGAGGCGCATTGATTCTGCTTCACGCGGGTTACATGATGGGATAAGAGCCCGTCATGTTTTAGATAGCAGCGGGTCCGCTTAAGATCTCCAGCCCCGGGGAGGGTTGGCCCTCTCCTAATCAATGACCTTCGGTCCGGGTTTGGGACAGGTGGAGTGCCAAACCAGTTTCTGTTCACGGAGGACGGCCAGTACGGTCAACTGCTATTTTCTAATCTCGCACTGGTGCTAAATTTAAAAATTGGTCCTAATCTACTTTCAGTAATGATAGACTTTCCCATTAAATGGCTTCTTTATTGCAACGTAGTAGCAGGCCGGAAGAGCAGGAGAAAGGGGTAAAACCCAGTCACTAGTGCTCAGACAGCTCCCTTGTTACCCTCCCGAGAGGTCTCCGGGAGCAAGGTAAGCACGGGCGGGCTGGTGCTTACTCACTGACCTGCACTGAACACTTTCCCTTGTTACCCTCCCGAGAGGGACCGGGTCTCCGGGAGCAAGGTAAGCATGGGCAGGCTGGTGCTTACTCACTGACC
>NW_006921841.1:370754-375008 GCF_000298275.1 Orycteropus afer afer | reverse complement strand
CGTGGGGGAAATAATGTGTTTTTATGCCTCCTCAGCAGTTAATTAAAAGCTGAAATTATTCTGGGCAATATATTCAGCTTTGAAAAATTATTTTATGAGCTTTTTTTTTTTTTTTTTCCTTTGGGGCAATACCAATTGCTTTGTGATTCAGAGTACTCAGTCTGCCTTGCATTTATTAAATATGATAAAGCAACTCATTTTATTTTTTCTGCACCAGCCTGTCATGTTTTCTCCAAGGTGAAAAACCAACATGTTTTGAGATTTTCTCCTTTTCCATTTCTTTAATGTGATTTCCATTAAGATGTTTTCAGTGAGTAAAACCAGAGGTAGTGAAAAATGTATTTGGTTAATTTTTTTTAAGTTGTTAATTAAGAAAAAATATACAGTGCATTCTTGGAGCTTGGCACTAGTCTGGAAGCCAGAGATACAAAGATGAATATGATATTCCCTGTGATGGGAGAGAAACTAAACAATTAATTACAATACAGCTTTGTAAGCATAACAATTGAAGAATATACGGTGGACTAACACAAATTGGAGAAAGGGAAAGACGGTGCTGGATGAGTATGAATCTACCAGAAGTGAAGAGAATAAAGGGAGTTGAGAGCATTCCTGGCAGAGTGAGCAGAATGAAAGTGAACTTTTGAATAGACTTCAAACTGCTTATAAATTGGGGAACAGTCAGAATCTATTTATTATTTTCCAATAAGTACTTAAATTTCCTCCTCTTACATTTCTCTTGCGATTTTTCTCAAAGTGTGATCCATGAACCATTTACTTCTAATGCACCTGAAGTGTTGTTTAAAATGCTGATTCCTGGAAATTAGTAATTGTATACACTTTTAGTCCAAGAATATGCATTATGCCCTCAGAACTTTGAGATCTACTGTACTGCGTGATGGCTTTTATGATTTACAGGAGGAGGTTTATCCCAAATCTGCTTCACATTAAAAGCACTAGAGAGAGATAAGAATTTGCTCATCTTAAGATATAGCTCCTGGAGAACAGGGCAGTGCTATTTACATATTCTGCCCTATTGTTGTTGTTGTTATGTGCCGTCGAGTCGGAGCCGACTCATAGCGACCCCTCCTTGGGTTTCCGAGGCAGTATCACTACGGAAGTAGGATTGCCCAACCTTCCTTCCGAGGAGTGGCTGGTGGGTTTGAACCGCCAGCCTTCTGGTTAACAGTCAAGTGCCTTAGGCACTATGCTACCAGAGCCCTGTTAGTACTTGCTTAAAGGTGTAAGTAAGTTAACTATTAATTGATAGCAATTATGATAGTAAAAATGGAACCATTTGTAAAAATGAGTTGTTTTGCATATGAGACATGTAAAGTCTCTACTATTGCATGATCTTTGCTCTCTTTCTAGTACCTCATAGTGCTTTGTGTGTAAGTCATTAATAACTATCTGCTGAACAAATTAATGAAATGTACAACATTTTATGCATCCCTTCAAGAAGATATAATCTGGTTTGTGTTGTCTTTAACATTTATATTTTACACAGTGATGATATGGTTTGAATCAGTGTTTCTCATGGATTTGCTATGTTTATGGGATTTACTATGAGTTCCCTATAAGAAATCTGATGGTTATGTAGGCCTAATCCGGAAATTACAAGTAGTGTTATTAACGATATATATGTATATATATATATATATATGTATGTGTGTGTATATATATATATATATATATATAATTGTAAATCTTTACTGCAATGCTGTGCTTTCTAAAATAATGTCCAGAAAACAGTGAATTTACTTTAAAACACAGTGTTCAATAGAATCTTCATTTTGTTCTAGCTTTGCCTGCTTTAGATGACTATGATTTCTTTTCTATAAAAGTCAGCAATCTTTATATTGAAAGGTTGTTTCTTTAGAGTATGAGATCATTTCCACACTTGCAGATTTAACAATATTATCAAGTCAATGATTTATTGTTTTTTGGAATTCTTTAAACCAGTGCCTTCTGACTGATGTTCAACTTAGTGACAAGGCATTTTATTAAACATAGATCTTTTATTGATTGTCATAATAAAATAAAAATCTACTTATAAAAGATGCCTAACAGGAGAACTATCTTAGTTTTTCCTAGATTTGGTTGTTGTCTTGTCTGAATACTTTTTTAAAAAAGGCTTTTTATTTTGGAATAACTTTAAATTCACAGAAAAGTTGGAAAGGTGGTGCAGATAGTTCCTATATACCTATGACCCTTCTTTTCCTAATCTTAGCATCTTTCATAACTTTGGTACATTTATTAAAAATATCTGAATTCTTTTTTAAATTTATCAATTCTTTTGTTCTTCCAACTTTTAGGGTCCCAAAGGAAAAAAGGTAGGTAGAAATTGCTTTCTCAAAATAGTTTTATAAGCATTTAGGTTGTACACACAGAATGTGTAGAACATTTTTCTAGTTAGTTCATAGTTTATAGAGTTTTAACTTTTTTTTTTTTTTTTTACATTAATGCTATTTAAGTAATGAAATAAACCTTTTAAATTACTGGACAAATTTAAAATTTAATATAAAAAGGTTTTACTGAAACTCTTAAATATAGTCTTTAATTTTTACATCTGTCCAGATTTGAGACTTTTGTTCTTTTGCTCTAGAAAATGTTAGATTAGGAACCCCTTTTAATTCCAGAGAAAGACATAAAAGTTTAGTTATAAAACGTGTTGTGACTTCAAAGTAGACACCAGGGTAATATGACTTTAAATGACTTGCATTGTAGCACATGATTTTTGTTAATGAGTAGAAATTTGAGTTCAGTAAAAGATTAAAGTCATTTATATAAATTTGTAAAGTGACTGAATTAGTTGTCTTAGCAAAATTTATTTCAAAGGACATGTGTTTTTCTTTCTTTTCAAAACGAAACAAAACCCACTGCTATTGGATCCATTCCAACTCATGCAATCCTATAGGACAGAGTAGAATTGCCTCGTAGGGTTTCCAAGGCTGTAAATCTTTATGGAAGCAGACTGCCTGTCTTTCTTGCTGAGCTGGCTGGTATCTTCAAACTGCAGACCTTGTGGTTAGCAGCCAAATGCCTTAACCACTGCACCACCAGAGCTTCTTTTGTTTCTTTTAGGCAGCAAAAATGCTGATATACTTAACATATGAAGAAAGTACTGCCTATTGCCATTCCAATATTTTGCAGGTTAATTTTGGATTCTGTATACTTGTTGTTGTTATGTGCTGTCTAGTCGGCCTGGACTCATAGAGACCCCTCCTTGGGTTTCCAAGGCAGTGTCACTACAGAAGTAGGATTGCCCATATTACATAAAGTATTTGTTATTGGATTTTATGTTCATTTGATGTGGGCTCTATCTCATAGGAAACACAAACAAGTTTCAGTGTCTAGGTAGCAACCATCCGGTTACTTATTTTTTTCCAGCACTGACTTACTTTTTCTAAACATTAATTATTTAATGGTTTTATTTGGTTAACTTAAGGTATTGAGAAAATAATCCGTTTCCTTAGGGCAGATATACCAAAATTTAGAGAAAAGTATCTGCTTTGCCACAAATTAAAATGTTATTATTTGTATTAAGCACACCTCTCTGTTAAGCTAAGTATCATATATAAATATCATGACAAACATTCTCATAATAGAAACTAACAGAAGTTAATGAGAATAGAATATAGATTAGTACCAAAGGAAAGTGTTTATACTAAATTCCATTCCTAAATATGCAATGTAGTCTTATTGTATTGGACATAAAGATTTTTTAAGAACTACGGAAGTAAAATATTGTCCCTTAAAAATTGAGGATAGACTTCCATTTCTGGACAACTTTTCCTTATTATGTTTATTTGGGAATTTTTCACACATTTCTCTGAAAGATAGATGGTCTTAAGGAGTATTTCAACATATAATTTTCTTAATATCAAAGGTTTTAACATTTGTATTTTCATTAGATTTTAAATGCATTTTATAAATTCATTTGTAAAATTATGAGTTGGACTATATGACACATAACTAACTAGTATGATCCTTTACAAACCAGAAATTCTATTTTATGTTTCTTCTACTTGGCTTCAGTTTTCTTTATTTTCCTTGTGTGAAAAATGCATTTCGAATTTTACATAATATATTACATTTAATACACAAATAACCTGCATTTTCACATGCAAATAATTGACTCTATTAAATTATTTTGAAGGCAGTGCATAATTGCATTTTTAGTTAGAAATATTGTACCCCAGTTACCTTGTAATTATCTTAATTATTTAAGAAATTAATGCTTGAAATGGCCAT
>NW_006921841.1:346077-362672 GCF_000298275.1 Orycteropus afer afer | reverse complement strand
CAAATTCTTCTGCTAGTTGGGGTTTAGTCCAATTCTGTATCCTTCCCTTCAAGGCTCAGGGGTCCAAAATTATCTTCTGTGTCTGTGTTAATTGGTTTCCCTTTTCTTTGTTGAAGAGGGTCTGTGCAATCCTTCTGCCTAGTCTGCTATCTTCCATCTTTTATATCTTGTCTTTACCCCTTCTCCACATGATTTCTTTCCTCCCTGATTTTGCTGCATCAGTCATATTTTTTCCCTGTTGTTGTTGTGTGCCCTTGAGTCGGACCTGACTCATAGTGACACCTACTTAGGTTGTCGAGGCAGTATCACTACGGAAGTAAATTTTCCAACCTTCCTTCATATTAAATCTCTTTCTCCATTGATTTCTTTTCTCAGTCTTGCCTCTCCTAACTCTGTTGTTGCTATTATGTGCAGTTGAATCGGACCCGATTCATAGCGACCCCTCCTTGGGTTTCCGAGGCAGTATCACTACAGAAGTAGATTGTCTCATCTTCCTTCCGAGGAGTAGCTGGTGGGTTTCAACTGCCAGCCTTCTGGTTAGCAGTCAAGTGCCTTAGGCACTACGCTACCAGAGCCCATAACATATATATTTGCCAGATTTACCCATTGTTGTCGAGTCGGATCTGACTCATAGTGACTCCTCCTTGGGTTTCCAAGGCAGTATCACTACAGAAATAGATTACCTGGTCTTCCTTACAAGGAGTGGCTGGTGGGTTTGAACCGGCAGCCTTCTGGTTAGCAGTCAAATGCCTTAGGCACTATGCTACCAGAGCTCTAGACACTCTAATTTTGCCACTAAATTTCTTTTAAAACTTTTTACTAGTTCTTCTCTGCCATTTTTGTTTCCTATTTTTATTCTTCTGCAACATTCCCTCCTCAACTGAGATTGCACTTGTAGCACTTATGGAAAACAACCTAATTGTGCAAATTCTTTACTTCTTTTCAGTTGGCATACTGATTGACTTGCTGTAATACTCCCTGAAACCTCTTACTTGGTTAGTTTATATGGATGGACCAAACAAACCAAACAGGAGCTCTGGTGGTATAGTGCCTAAGTCATTTGACTGCTAACCAAAAGGCTTATGATTCAAACCCACCAGCCTCTCCTCAGAAGGAAGATTGGGCAATCTACTTCTGTAGAGATACCACCTCAGAAATCCAAAGAGGGCCACTATCAGTTGAATCATCTTGACCAGGTATTATCATCTAATTGACCTTCTAGATTCTTTTGAATCATCTTTATTTTCTGTCTCTCTCTCTCTCTTTTTTTTTTTTTTTTTTTTGGTCACTTTTCTAGCTAAGTGTTGTTCATGTCACATCAGAATTTACTCTGAATTCTACCTTCTTTTCATCCTTATTGCCATTTTCTCTTTATTTCATCACCTACATGCTAGCTATCTTCTAAACATATATTTTATCTAGTCATGTCACTCTCCAGTTTAATTTTCACCATGCCTACTGGTGTAGTGCCTAAGGCATTTGACTGCTAACCAGAAGACTGGAGGTTCAAACCCACCAGGCACTCCTCAGAGGGAAGGTTGGGCAAGCTTATCTCCATAGTTATACCATCTGGGAAACCCAAGGAGGGGTCGCTATGAGTCGGATCCCATTCCACAGCAGTGTGTTGCATTGCGTTGTACCCATATAGCAAAAGCAGCTTCACTTTATGAACAGAGTTGGTCTTACCAGCTTAATCTTGTTTCCTGCCCATACTCACTATGCTGTGGCCACACGGGTGATCTCCCACTGTACCTTGGAATGTGCTATTCTGTACATCTGGAAAGCCCTTTTCTCTCTTCCTCACCTTCTAGGCTTATACTTTTAGGCAGAGATTATAACTTCCTGGTTGATAGGCTACATTTAGCTCACAGACATATTTTGTTTGGCCTAAAACCAACTTTAGTAAATCAGTCACCAACTTCAATTTTATATAAAAATCTGATTTTCATCTATTCTTAAAATATTGGAAACCCAACAACATTGGGCCTACAGTCTTGCCAGGCAATAAGAACATATTCAGAGCTTTTACCAGTTTTATTCAGTTAATTCTACAGCCCCCCAAACAGCATCAGGTTGATAGTAGGGCCAAGTGAATGAGAGAAGCAAACATAGAAGGCACTCTGTAGTATTTCTTGAAGAAATGTTTAATTGTATAAATAATAAATATGTATACACCTATATAAACATTTCTTCTAAACAATCAGGAGCCCAAGTGTTTTAAGTGGTGGTAGGTTAAATGAGACCTCACATACTTATTTGACAAATGTTAATTGAATTTCTACAGTTTCTAGCCAGGCACTGTGCTAACTGCTATGGGCACAAAACTAGTTATGACATGTTCTTCACCTTGAATAACTCACAGTTATAAACAAATTATTAACATTACAATGATATAAAGGCTATAACTGAGATATATACAAATATATGTGTTATGAGTACACAAAGTATTGTTGAATCCATAAGAAAGACTACTGAGATTTACAGAAAAGTGAGGTATGCCTTAAAGAAGGCATTCTACACCCAAATATCTATTGGGACCAGGAAGATAAATGAAGTAAGGGGTTTGGTGATAGGGCTATGGGAAACTAAAAGAATATAACTAAAAAACCAAGCCAAACTCACTGCCGTCGAGTCACATCCAACTCATAGCGACCCCTCCTTGGGTTTCCCAGGTGCTATCACTACGGAAGTAGATTGCCCAACCTTTCTTCTGAGGAGTAACTGGTGGATTTGAACTCCCAGCCTTCTGGCTAACGGTCGAATGCCTTTTGTTGTTGTTGTTGTTGTTGTGTGCCATCGAGTCAGACCCGACTCACAATGACCCCTCCTTGGGTTTCCAAGGTGATATCTCTACAGAAGTAGATTGCCCAACCTTCCTTCCAAGGAGTGGGTGGTGAGTTTAAACCGCCAGCCTTCTGGTTAGCAGTCGAATGCCTTAGGCACTATGCTACCAGAGCTCCTTTTATTCAGCAGTAAAAATATAGAGCTACAGTTATAGCTATCAACATGGATGAATCTTATAAATCATAATGTTTATCTAAAGAAGTAAATAATAATAAAACTATAAAAAAGGGAAGAAAATTAAAGTTGTTGATTATCTTTAGGGGTAATTTTTGATGATAAATTAGAATATGATTTTTAACTTACAATGTGGAAGGAATTCAAAGAACTGTATAATGTTGTTATAATGATCCCATTCCCACTGACTTGGTTATATAAACCAGATTTTTCATTTTTTATATTTGTAAAAATTAAAAATAATAAAAAATAGTTGATCTTACTCCCTGTCTCATTCAGCAGCATTTAACATTTATCCATGGATCATTCACTAACCAGGAAAAAGAAAAAGCCCATTCATCTCATGATGAGAAGCATATCCAGTAAAATTTTAAATTTTATGTTTAATACGTATGTATCAACATTTATAATATAAAAGTTACATTGTTCAGTTGTACGCTGAAAATAATTACAGGACTAATTCAATATAGAACAAATTTATAATACTTAGAAATTTATAGATATAGGAAATAACTTTTTAATTTAAATTTTCATACAAATTTTTGTAGCAGGTAAGAATGATAGAAGCATCAACAAAAATCTTTCAAGCATATAACATTAGGATGAGATTCTACAAAGGTGGCAAAATGGAAACACGAATTCAAAGAGAGAAAAGATTCAATTTTTTATTAGAGAACTTGTTCATATATTTTTTAATGGATGATATTGGCCATCAAATCACTATAGTATACTGTCAGTTCCATTGGATATATTTGAAAGTGATATAAAAATTATATATGTCATATGCTGAAAGTTACAATATTAGTAACTATTTAATCTTTGGTGAGAAATATTAGATACACATTTAAAATTGTGTGAAGGGGTAATGGTTTTTCAAAATTCTTTTAGGGAATATATGAACACATAATTTTAAAATCGCTGATTTAGAGATCAGCTCCAGCTGATAAGGAAGAGGCAGCAAAGGATGCTAAGAAGGGGGGACATGGGGGAGACCTTGTGGGAAAAGAAGGAAAATTAGAGTTATAAATGCCTAATGAAACAAATGTTTCAGGGAGGAAGAATAAATCACCTTTGCCAAATGCTGGCAAAAGACGAGTAAAATGAGGGGGAGAATTGATTATTGGTGTTAGAAACAAGGACATCTTAAGATAATTTGGCAAGACAGGTTTTTGTAGAGCAGTAGAAATAAAAACCTGATTGCTCTGGTCGTGAAGGAAATGCAAAATAGAAGCAGTGGATTAGTTTAAGTTTTCATTGTTGTTGTTTGCCATGGAGTGGCGACCCCTCCTTGGATTTCCAAGGCAGTATTTTATGTTTAAGATTCAGAATGAAAGTAAATTGATTGCCCAACCTTCCTTCCCAGGAGTGACTGGTGGGTTTGAACCACCAGCCTTCTGGTTAGCAGTCAAATACCTTAGACACTATGCTACTTAAGTTTTCGTTAGTGCTTGCCTCAACTCAAAACCTACTGCCATTGAATCGATTCTGACTACTAGTAACCCTATAGGACCGATCACAACTGCTCTGTAGGATTTCCAAGGCTGTAAATCATTATGGAAGCATATTGCCTCATCTTTCTCCTTAGGAGTGGCTGGTGGGTTCAAACTGCCTACTTGTTGTTAACCTCCAAGCGCTTTAACCACTGCACCACTAGGGCTCCTTAATGCTTGCCTGGACTATTGTTAATAATCACCAAAATGATATCCTTTCTATAATTTTTTTTCCTAATACCAGGTTGTTATTGTTATTTTGCCATCAAGTTAGCCCTGACTCATAGCGACCCCTCTGTGGGTTTCCAAGGCCGTATCGCTATGGAAGTAGATTGCCCAGCCTTCCTTCTGAGAGTGGCTAGTGGGTTTGAACTGCCAGCCTTCTGGTTAGCAGTCAAGTGCCTTAGACACTATGCTACCAGGTTAGGTCTTCAAACTCATATTCTTACAGCCAGGGCTCTTCTCAAAAACAATTGGAGATGCTTCGTTCCTCCAGAATAATGTCCACACTTTTTAGCATAGACTCCAAACTTCTTTTCCATCTTCATTTCCTTCTTCATCTCTTGGAGTTTTCCTCTGGGTCCACTGAACTTGCTGGTCTATCTAATGCTCTCCCAATTTTATATCTTGTGCCTGCATGTCCCTCCTTTTGGGACATCTGCCCTTCATATCTGAATCTTAAAATCCTTTGAGGCACAAAGTTAAAACCAGCTGCTTGATAAAAATTTTACTTGATCTCTGCTGCTGAAAATAAGTCTTCTTTTATAAGTCTTCTTCCAGACTTGTAAAATAACTTTCTCTGAGTATCTGTTCATTGTAAACATACGTTTCATTTTTATAGAGATTTGCAGTTTTGCTTTTACATACATAACATATTTTCATTTAATCCTACATAAGATTTTATTTAGCACCATTTAAAAAATGTGTAAACTTAGATAATTTAAATTGTGTATACTTGTCACTGTCACCCTTGCCCTAGAGTAATTAATGCTTATTTTTCTTATTTATTTCCAGACATAGATCTTCAATGCACACAATTTTTGTTAGTTGCCATCAAGTTGGTTTCAACTCATGATGGCCTTATCTGTATACAACATAATGAAACATTGATTGTTGGCGTATTTAAGTCCATTGTTGCTGCCATTTTGCAGGGCCTTCCAGTTTAGGGAGCTCATCCAGTAGTATATTAGACAATATTCTGTTTGATCCATAGGGTTCACTGTCTAGTTTTTGGAAGTAGATTGCCAGGCCTTTGCACGTAACAGGCAGTTTTATTTGTTGAGTGAATGAGTGAAAGACTGGTTTCATGAGGGCAAGTGTACTTACTATCACTATTTGAGGAGACAGATTTTTAGGTGATTTGGCTGCATGTTAATGGTATTTTCTTTCTTTCTTTTTTTTTTTTTTTTTAATGTTGTTGGCTTTGTTAAGTCTGCCAGTAAGAAAAAGAAAATCACCAAAGCTGAAAGACTGAAGATGCTGCAAGAGGAAGAGGAGAGACGGCTGAAAGAGGAAGGTACAAAATAATATAGAGTGAGACTGTTTTCAGATAGAGATCACAGTGACAGTCGGTTGACATTTCTGTAATCCAGTCAATGTGTTTTTTTAAATTTTTATTTTTCTAATTTGATCTGTTTTATAGCAGATAACTACTAATGAAAGGGTAGTAGACCGACTTTGTTAGTACACACCAATCACTTTGAAAAATATCTTGAAGCAGGGCTGCCAAATAAATCCAGGATGTTCAGTTCAATTTGAATTTCAGATAAACAATGGTCATTTGGGATAATTTGACTTGTGCAATATTTGGGATGTACTTAAAAAAAAAGGGTATTTTTTAATTTTAAATTTAAATTTAAATGTGTTTTAATATGCTAAACCCAACAGTGCTATCTTGAAGTATTTATATTTACTGATAAAATTAGAGGCAACTGTGCTGATTGTACAGTAAGAATTGTGAAACAAATTCATTTAATATGAGAAATATACAATAACAAGAAAGACACACAGCACCCTAATTCTCATAGTGTGTAACAATATTTATTTGTCAAATTAAAGTGGAATTTTCATTTATTTCAAAATGCTGATTAAAAATTAATAAAAGTGTGTTGTTAATTAAAATACCAAAAAGTGATTGCAAAAATATGAACATTTCAAGTGGTTGTAGCTTTTAGTATTAAGGATATCTGTGGATTGAGATTCAGGTTTTTAAAAGTCTATCCTCAGGTTTAAAGATGCCCTGGTGGTGCACTGGTTAAAGCGCTCAACTTTGAACTGACAGGTCAGTGGTTTGAACCCACCAGCCATTCCACAGGAGAAAGATGTGTCAGTCTGCTTCCATAAATATTTACAGCCTTGGAAGCCTTATGGAGCAGTTCTACTTGGTCCTGTAGGGTCACTGAGTCTAATTGACTTGGCAGCAGTGGATTTTATCCTCAGGTTTTATGTGGGGTTTCATATGAGGTCTCTCATAAATCCTTTATTAGGTGACTCATAAAAGAATGCAATATCAGAGTTTACATTTTAGGGAATGTTTTATTATATGGAGTTAATATTCTTCAATGCATATTTCATATCTTATTTTTAGTAGAGCAAGAAAAAATAAGGTAATTGCTACTGATGTTGTAGCTGTCACAGTGTTATAGATATTTCCTGAAGGCTTTCCCTCTCCACAGTTACCCATGATAGAGCTGTCATTTATTATTGGTTAAAATCATTATTGGATTACTACAGACTTTTTGGAGAAGAGAGATATTGTGGCCTTTTTGTAGTCAAAAAGTTTTAAAGTTATGTTACTTTTTTGAAAGAATCTAGCACTTTTCTAATTTTTACCATGCAGAAAAGGTTGTGACTTCTATAAAATATTCTACCGCCACCACTACCATATACTGAAAATATTTGCAGTAACTTTGTGCTTAAAAATATAGTAAATTAATCTCTGAAGAAAAATTTTTTTTTTGGTTCTTTAGAGGAAGCCCGTTTGAAGTATGAAAAAGAAGAAATGGAAAGGCTTGAAACACAACGAGTTGAGAGAGAAAAATGGCAACAACTGGAAGCAAAAGTAAATAAACATTAACAACTTTATTAAACTCTTTACCTGTCAGATTTGTTTGGCCATTCTGACATTTTCAACCCACAGCTTACTTAATACCTACTATACATACTTGCTGGTTTAACTCACTTAATCATTGGTTGAAGTGACGTAAATAATTCCAATTATTACCGCCATTTCATTAATGAGGAAACTGAGGCACAGAGAACTTAAGCAACTCATAGGTGGCAGACCCAGGGTTTGGGCCAGAGCAGTCTTGCTTCAGATCCAGACTATTAACCATTAAACTATTATTCACAAACTCTCTTACAGACAATATAACAGAGGCAAATATCTCTCTCTCTCTCTCTCTCTCTCTCTCTAAGTTATTCAAATTCTACCTCTCCTTTAACAGTTTCACTTCTCTTTTTCACCAGAAGCTTTTAGATCAGTAGGTCTCAAACATTTTGGTCCAAGGAACAAATCCTATTAAACTATTAAAAATTATTGAGGACTACAAGGAGTTTTTGTGGGTTATATTAACAACATTTACCATATTAGAAATTAAAGCAAAATTTTAAAACATGAATTACATTAATACACATTAAACACTGATTAAAAAATAAGTATTAATAAACATAGATATGTTAACAGCATATTCTGAAAAATATATTTTCAAAAAATATTAGGGAGACTAGTGACATTGTTTACATTTTTAAAATCTCTTTAGTGTCTGGCTTTAACAGAAGACAGCTGTATCCATATATCTACGTCAGTATTCCATCTGTTACAATGTGTTGTTTTGATTGAAGTATATGAAGAAAATCTGTCCTCAGACAAATACGTAGTTGGAAAGAGGAGGAATGTTTTAATAGCCTTTCGGATAATTGTGTATATTCTTCCTTGATACTATACTGAAACTCAACAAATGGTAATTTCTTAATATGGAATCTGAAAGCATATCAGTGGTTAACTTGTCATACTCTGATCCATTAAAATAGAGTAACCTATTTTGATCTTATATCCATGTATAATTTTGTAATATCATGTGTTGTTTTTTTGGAAAATTTAGTTCACTGAATTATTACCCAAATATTGACACATTTCATTATTGACTATAAAAAAATTACATCCATTAATATCATCTCCAATCAAATCAGAACAATTTTTAGGTATTGGGACTTTGTCAGGCTCATTGTGGTAGACACAAGCTTATAAAATTCTTTTTGTTTCAAAGCTTGGATTTCATCATTAGCAGTAAATACTTTACATTGTTTCCTTGAAGTGACAGACTCAGTTTGCTCACTTTCAAGAGAATGTCTGCCAAGATACTGAAGTATGAATAACCATCTTTTGCAAGTCAGTCATTCTTTCAAGTAAAAATGATACAAAGTGGCTAGTTCAGCTCATAACCCAAACAACTGCTTAAGTAAGTACTTTTGTCTCAAGACTGTATTGACTTTGCTGTGTAGCACAAGTGCTTTACATAGACTTGCCATTTTATCAGAATATTAAAAAGACTTAAGGGACTTAATGTACTTAAGGGTCTAGATTTAATAAAATTAATAATTTCCATTCTTCATCAAAGTCATTCTTAAATAATAATGGTTCCTACCCCCCACCCCACCCAACTGTCCAGCTCCCCAGCCTCTCACTTCTCACCTCCTGCCCCCAGTAGAATACAAATACTAATACAGTTTATGACTGCTGCCTTGATTTGTGCTAAGGTGCCATCAGTTTTTACTAATTTTGCTCCATCAGCACAAATGTGTACAATGTGAAAAAGACAGATAACGTATTGATATGATTGTGAAAATAGTTTTGATCCCACAAACTCCAAGAGTCTTGAAGACCCTCCAGGAGTCTGTTACACCTTGTGAAGCACTGTTTTAGATTAATTCTTTTGAAACTATCAGTTACATTCACAATAATTTTAGTGTTCATTTTGGATATGTATAAGGAGCTCTGGAGATATTGATAAGTATATCTATATCTCCAGGTGTATTTTAGATGCTGCTTATGAAACATAAAGCTAAAAATTAAAGAGCAGATCAATCTATCTATCTCCACGCAACAGGATCTAGGACGGAGAAAAGAAGAACTTGAAGAACTTTATTTGTTAGAAGTGTGTTATCCTGAAGCAGAGAAATTAAAACGAGAAAATAGATTGCTTTCTCAGGTAAGATTGATTTCTCTTTCTCTCTGTTTTTTATCATTATTATTATTATTAATATTTACTTACTACAAGAGGAAGTTGTGGTCTGATATCCATCTTGATTTCAATAAGTTTTAAATGTATCTAAAAAAGATCTGTCATCTGATATAAGAATTCTCATATTGTTTGTGGCAAAGTAAATTGATCAAGCTTTGTAGAAAGCTATTGTCAGTATTTATCAAGATCCTTAAAAATTTTATACCCTTTCATTCTGAATCAATTGTTAGGAATCTATACTTTGGAAATTATCCTAAATAAAAATAAAAAATCTTGGTGCTTAAGGCAATTCTAGTGTTACTTGGAACAGCCTACCTTTGGAAACACTGTAGATGATTATCAGGAGAATAATGAAAATTTGTAATAATGTGGCAAAAGAAGATTATGGTGTAATTTTTAGAGAAAACTTGTAAATAAATATGCAATAATAAATATGTAACAACATGCATAAACTACAAAGTGAGTGGAAGCACTCATACTAAAATGCCAATGATGATCAGCAATCGATAATAATTGGGGAAAAAAAGTTAGTCCAAGTGTTGGCTTTTGCAGATTTTGGAGCTTTAAGATTAGAGAACAAAACAAAAGAAAACAAACTACTAAATACTCTTTTTAAAATAAAATAAAAAATAAATAGAGGTTTTATTTATCTGAATTACTGAGAATTAGAAATTATTTTGATTAAGAAGAATTTGGTTATTTTAGTGATATCTCAAGTTACTAATTAAAGTGATAGTATATTTTTGCCTAAATTGGAAAAACAGGGTTTAGATTACCTCATATTTCATAAAAGAGGTGTCTTTATGATTCAGTGTTCATTGGTGTGAACCTTGAAGCATTTTTATCCACAGTGGAAACACTACATTCGATGTGATGGGAGTCCTGATCCTTCAGTACTCCAAGAAATGAATACTTTCATTAGCTTGTGGAAAGAGGAAAAAAATGAGACTTTTGAGGAAGTGATTGAGAAGAGTAAACTAGTGCTGAATGTAAGTGTATAAATATTATCCTATAATTTTCAATTATAAATTATCTGATATTGACTCCAAAAATAGAGGAAAAAATGAATTTATTATTTGCCAATTAATAACATTACTACTTCTGTGTCCTTGGCTATATAAAGAGGTATTTTGTAACCTTTTCATTTTCATTTTAACAATTCTTAAAATCCCTCTGCCATTTTATAACATAACTTATAACACAATATAACTTGTTTAGTGTCACCGTGCTAGTAAAAGGCGACCAGGATTCAAACTCAGCATCCTCGCTTGAGTCTATCCTACCCTACATTACTGTTCTGCTCTCTTAACTTAGAAATTTTCTGTTTTGCCTGTGTCCGTATTTAAAATTCAAACCTGTCACTTACTAGCTGTTCTGTTATCATACTATGCCTCAGTTTCCTCATCTATAAAATGAGCACAGTAACGATATCTAACTCATAGGATTATGGTCAGGGTTAAATGAATTAAAACATATAAAGCATTTAAAATTCAGTAATGCTTATTCAGTAAATATTAGTAGTTCTCCTCCTCTTTTGTTCCTTCTTTACTTTTTCCTTTTCTTATTTGCCTCCTCATGTTGTTACTGCTACAGTTCCACAGTCTTAGGTAATAACAAACTGTGACTTGTCTGTCAACTTCTTAATGATAGCACAGCATAATTACAGCTGTTTCATATAGTTGAAAATTGTTATATGGGTGTTTTCAGAGGAAATTATTTTTCTAAATATTATCTAAGTTACAGAAGCAAATCAGGAAGGGTATTCTATATGCTTTAATGAGTTTCAATATGCTTTACTGAGCATAAGATGTGTTTCTAAATTCAAAAGTGATAGAACTTTCCCCTTTTTCTTTGATTCTTTATCAGAGAATTAATGTGAATATCTTTCTACTTTATAGTTAATTGAGAAATTGAAATTAATTTTGCTAGAAACCCCACGATATGATTTGCAAGATAAAAATGTAAAACAGTATCAAGGATCAATTCAAGAGCTACAGGAGCTCCTTCATTATAAGTTTAATGTAGCCACGGAAATACTTCTCAGAGTAAGTGTGATATTTTGCCTTTATATTATTTTAACTTTTATAGAGTTAAAATTTAATGCACATATTGTATAAGGTTGGCAGACGGTATTTGTACATACATATTTGTATGTGCTGTACGAATGTCCATATAAATATAACTAACAGTGGGTAAAGTTATGGTAGTTTCTTAGCCACAGTCATCCACCCTGAAAGAGTGAGTTGTTGGACCTGTGGGCTCAGGACCATGGTCGCAGGGGACATCAAGCTCAATTGGCACAACATACTACACAAAAACATTGTTATACATCGTATTCTGGTGAGTAGCAACTGGGATTTTAAAAGCTTGCAAGCAGCCATCTAGATGCAACAATTAGTCTCTCCTTATCCAGAGCGAAGAACAGTGAAGAAAACCAAAGAAGCATGGAAACAATTGATCCAAGGGACTAGTGGACCATGCAAACTTTCAGCCTATATGACCATGAGACCAGGAGAACTAGATGGTGCCTGGCTACTACTGTCAACCACTCAGAAAGAGATCAGTGTAGGAGATCTAGGATAGAGTAGGAAAACAATGTGGAACAGAACTCAAAATCATAAAGAAGACCAGGTTTACTGGTCTGATAAAGCCAGGTGAAACCCCTGAGACCATGGTCCCTCCTTAGCCTTTAGGCCTGGAATTGAAAGTACTCCCATGGCTTCCAGCCAAACAATAGACAGGCATATAGGGTGAATATTTACACGAGGTAGATACACTCCTTAGAATGATCAACCATGGAAGAACAAAAGGGCAGTATTTGCACAGAGAGGTAGCTCAGAGGGCAGGAATGCATAGGAAAGAAGGACACAGGGAAGAAGTAACTACAGGGAGGATGTGGAAAGAGTGCTGTTACATTGTAGGAATTGCAGTCAGTGTCATGAAACAAATGTGGATGAACTGCTGTATGCAAAATGAATTTGCTCTGTAAACTTTCACCCAAATCACAATAAAAATTAAAAAAAAAAAAAGAGAGAGAGAGAGAAAGAAAGGCAAAGGGAAATGGTAAACATGGGAAGTGGGAAGAGTGCTGTTACATTGTGGGAACTGGAATGATTGCCATAAAACAAAATATATGTGAATTGTTGAATGGAAAACCAATTTGCTCTGTAAACTTTCACCCAAATCACAGTTAAAAAAAAAATTAAATGAACAACAACAAAAAATTTAATGCACATAATAAAATAATCTGGTCATTTGTTTAGGAGCTCTTGTGGTGTAGTGCCTAAGGCATTTGACTGCTAACCAGAAGGCTGGAGGTTCAAACCCACCAGCCACTCCTCAGAAGGAAGATTGGGCAATCTACTTCTGTAGTGATATTGCCTTGGAAACCCAAGGAGGGGTCGCGATGAGTCGGATCCGACTCAACAGCAGTAAGTTTGGTTTTTTGGTTTTAGTCATTTGTTTGAAGGATTGAAGTTATGGAAATGTTAATAGAATAATAAAAAGCACATATATTTTTGCAGACTTAACAGCTCCCAATATTTTATTTTTTAAATAAACAAGACAAAAGTTTACTAGGTTCACCATGAAAATAAATTCACAAAATACTGTCTATCAGATATTCACCCTATGAGTCAGTTGACACAAGATTTTAATCATGAATAGTCACTTCCTTCAACTCTTTTTTAGCCAGCAACTACTGTAATCAAATAACAAAAAGTTGAAAGAATAGTACCATGAACTCCTAAATGTCCTTCACCTAAATTCAGTAATTTAAAAGTGTTTTGTAGTATTTGATTTCTCTCTTTATATTTTCTCCCAGTATCATTTGAAAGTTATAGACATTATGATACTTCTTCCCCACACATCTCAGCAGTAATGATAATCTCTAAATAACTACAAAATCATTATTATATCTAAGAAAACGAATAATTCCAAAATACTCTCTAATATCTAATCCATATTCAAAATTACCCTAATATTTTATTAATGTCTTTTGTATCTGTTTTTATTTTGTTTCAGGTTGTTTTTTGTATCAGACACTGCTCTAAGTCCATACATGGCTCTTGGTCTCTTTTGGTTTAGAACACAATCCCTGTGTAGCCTTGATAGAATATGTTCTAATGACAAAAGGAACAGCAATGAAGTTTTAAACTTCACTGTTTATTGTTAGCAGCAATATTGATGTTATAGTTTCACAACTATTTTATGAGTATATTAAAAGGAAGGAAATATATTATGATTGTTAGTAATCAAGATTTTCATTATAAGAGAAAAAACTCCTAAAATGTTAAATTTAAAATGGCAATACTAGTATGAACCAAACTTTCTTTTTATTCCATAAAATGAACCAGGGCTAATTGTGGTAAAAGGCTGATTTCAGGTCTGGGGCAGAGGAAGGAAAAGATAAGTCTGTGTTACCTTGTGCTAGAAAACAAGTAAATGCTCAGAGACTAACAGAGTCATCAAAAAGGACAGGGACTAGCTGGAAGAGGCTCCCACTAAACTAATTTGGAATCATTGACTATCAAAAAGAATAGTGATTGTAATTGGCTATGCTGTTGTTGCTATTATTACGTGCCATTGAGTCGGACCTGACTCATAGCGACCCCTCCTTGGATTTCTGAGGCAGTATCACTATGGAAGTAGATTGCCCCATCTTCCTTCCAGGAGTGGCTGGTGGGTTTGAACCTCCAGCCTTCTGGTTAGCAGTCAAGTGCCTTAGGCACTATGCTACCAGATCTCCTGTAATTGGTGATAGCACACTGAATAAATCAAAACCTATGAATATACTCCAAAAAGGGAGGGGCAATGGGATGGAGGAGGACAATTTTTTTTACAAAAGAATGCCATCTAATAAATGTGGAAGGAATGATTTGATTAGAAAATAATTTCTTAATCCCCCAATAACTGATCCAAATAAGGATCTTCTATGGCTATGTAAATGATTAGATAAAAAGTTGTCGAGAAACAGATTATTCTTATAATACCAAAGTATTAGCCCACAGATTACTTTCTCATTGGGGAAAGAATTTGCTTTGCATTGGCTCATGTAGTGGTCACTACCTTGAGCAAGGATCAAGTCTGCTTCATTAATAGTGGAACATCAGGTGCCTCCTGATAGGATGCCATCTGAAGAACACAACATATGTTATGCTTTCTTGCCAAAAATGTTTGATATGAATGTAATAAAATCCCTAAACCTAACTTCCAGTTTACCAAAAATTAAAGACCATAGAGGAAGTAGGTAAAGAATAGCATTAGGGAACAATCAGAAAAATTCACAAAGTAGAATAGTTCTGTAAGACAGCTATCCTGGTCACTTCAAAGAGGGGAGAGGGAACTGTAACTCCTTTTTTAAAATAAATAATTAAATAATAAAGTAAACCATAAATAAAATCCCCAATACTTCAAAGTTTTTTATATTGGAGCAAACAGACATATATTGGCTCATTTAAGCCCTTTGTTGCTGTTAGATGCTGTTGAGTTGGCTCTGACTCATTGTGACTCTGTGTACAACAGAACACACACTGCCTGCTATTGAGCCATCTTCACAATTGTTGCCATGCTTGAGCTTACCACAGTAGCCACTGTGTCCCTATATCTCATTGGAGGTCTTTTCTGTTTTTGCTGACCCTCTACTTTACCAAGCCTATTATCCTTCATCAGGGACTGGTCCCTTCTGGCCACATCACCAAAGTACAAGAGGCAAAGTTTGGCCATTCTTGCTTCTAAGGAACATTCTGGCTGTATTTCTTCCAAGATAGATTTGTTTGTTCTTCTAGCAGTCCATGGTACATCCGATATTTTTTGCCAACACTGCAATTCAAATGCATCAGTTTTTCTGCAGTCTTCCTTATTCATTGTCCAGCACTCACATGCATATAGACCTGTTAAAAATAATGTGCCTTGAGTCAGGCACACTTGAGTCTTCAAAGTGACATCTTATCTCTTCAACACTTTAAAGAGGTCTTTTGCAGCAGATTTGCTCAGTGCAGTACATCCTTTGATTTCTTGACTGGTGCTTCCATGGGTGTTGATTGTGGACCCAAGTAAAATGAAATCCTTGACAACTTCAATCTTTTCTCCGTTTATTATTATGTTGCTTATTGGTCCAGTTGTGAATATTTTTGTTTTCTTTATTTGAGTGTAATCCATATTGAAGGTGATAATCTTTGATCTTCATCATTAAGTGCTTCAAATATTCTTTACTTTCAGCAAGCAAGGTTGTGTCATCTGCATATCATAGGTTATTAATGAGTCTTCCTCCAATCCTGATTCCACATTATTCATAAAATCCAGCTTCTTGGATTATTTGCTCAGCGTATAGATTGAATAAGTATGCTGAAAGGATCCAACCCTGACATACTTTTCCTGATTTTAAACCATGCAGTATCCCTTGTTCTGTTTGAACAACTACCTCTTGTTCTATCTATGTACAGGTTCCTCATTTAAGCCCTTTAGGAGAGCTGATTTCCTTAGCAGTACATATCAAGCTGTATTAGTCTTTAAAAAAAATTATTAAGAGCCTCCTTAAATTGTATATTGAATGTCAGATATGAAGTTTTAGACTAGACATGATTGATTTATCTGGATTCCATAAGCTGGACATTTTTGCCTACCAAACTTGATATGTTCAGAACCAGGCTTTTCTATTTTTGCAGTAGTAAAGTATATATTTTGATAAGGTACAGGTAAAGAAGCTTGGGTGTGCTTAAAATGAAAAGGTATAATTTTGAAATGATTAAAAAAAAAAAAAAAAAAGAATAGTAATCCACAAGTGTTAACTGGGAATATAGTTGTTGTTGTTGTTATGTGCCGACGAGTCGGCCCCGACTCATAG
>NW_006921841.1:342544-345977 GCF_000298275.1 Orycteropus afer afer | reverse complement strand
TTATGTGCCGACGAGTCGGCCCCGACTCATAGCGACCCCTCCTTGGGTTTCCGAGGCAGTATCACTACGGAAGTAGGATTGCCCAACCTTCCAAACTTTAATCCTTAGACACTTTAGGAGAAACTGAGTGGGAAAAAGAAAGACTATTTAATTAAGTAAATATGTTTATATCTTTTAGAGAATTTTTTTAAAAACAATTCTTTGCCATTTTAATTCAGGCCTTCTAACAGGTTCATTCTAATTCAAGTCCCTACTGATAATTTGCATTTCTACCCCAATCATAACAGGAATCAGAATCTATAGTTTAACAAGATCTCCAGGTAATTCTTACAGATGTTGTTTGAGATGTAGATTTTGATTCAGTTCATCTAGGATAGAAATGCAAATTCTCAGGAGGGAGTTGAACCAGAAAGAACCCATTCAAAACCCTGTTTCGATTGAATCTTATTTTTCCCAAGTTACTCTTTTAAGTAGTGAAGGGAATGCAGCACAAAAGTGATAAAAATAATTTATCTAAATTGTGTTATTTATGAGATCTCTAATCCTTTACAATGGTTTCTTTTTCTCTTACAGCAAGCTAGTACTTTGGCAGATCTGGACAGTGGGAATATGGAAAAAATTATTCAAGATGAAAATGTTACTCTGTACGTGTGGGCAAACCTCAAGAAGAATCCAAGGTATTCCCTTGGTTGATACTTTCCCTGTAGTCAAAAGACATTAGAGACATCATGATTGCCAAGTAAGAAGGCTTGCTGCATAATAGCATTGCACACTTGGAAAAGCCGGTGTTAGGAAGTCAACTGAGTGGGGTTTGAATCCAAGACCTGCAGTTACCTTAGGCAACTTACTTAACCTTGTTGAGCTTCAGATTTATTATCAGTAAAATGATGATTATGCAACTTAATAGGACTGAGGATTGAACAACAAGGTATGTAAAGGTTATAGCATGGAGCCTAATACAAGTCTGTATTCAGCAATAGGTCTCTGTCCCCTTCCTCCCTCAAATCACACACACACACACACATACACACACACAAGAATAAGAGGAGGTAGATGCTTTCTGCGTGGCAATCTAAAACTGAAAATACACACACACATAATTATCTTTGTTGACTGTTAAAGATAATACATTCTCATGTTTATTATTTGTAAGATATTAAAGTGATGTTTCCTCAGTTGTTTTCAGCAAACCAACATGTTCCTGAGGAATGATAGTGATAATGACAAATTCATGGTCATGCAGTTGCTACTTAACCTTAACCCCAAAACAAAAACCAAGCCCACTGCCATCGAGTCAATACCGACTCATAGAAACCCCTGTTGGGTTTCCGAGGTGGTAAATCTTTATGGAAGTAAATATATTTATTATGCTCCTGAAAATATGTGAAAAAAATATGTATAAAACTAAGTTTCAAACTCACTTTTGAAATTTCAAGCACTCACTCAGTCTTGCTTCCACAGAGTGGCTGGTGGGTTTGAACTATCAACCTTCTGGTTAACAGTCAGGTGCTTTAGGCACTGTGCTACCAGAACTCCTTTACCTTAAACATTCCAATTAATTAAGTTAGGATAGCAAAGAGTTTTAAGGAAAAAATGACTAGAATAAAAATTAGGAGGCCAAGGTTCTGATCCCAGCTCTGAAAAGACTAGTTATATGACATAGGTAAAATTATACTTTACTTTCCATATTTAGCAAAAGGAAGGAACTTAATTTCTTATTTGGATTTGCAAAATACTTGGTGGTTTCAATTCTAACCAAAGACAATACATTAACCTTTTTCACTGTAAAATTATCATATACAGAAGAACAAAGCAAATAAATCTGTATATTTTTTAAAGAAGAAAAATTATATGAATACCTCTGTCTTAACCACCTAGGTTTAAGAAGAGCAGTAGATAGTATCTTTTACTAAGATAAGGAATAGTGCTGGCAGAACAAGTTTTGTTTTATCTTGATGGTGATGGTGGTAAGGATTGTAAAGATGAGTTAAATGTTGGGCTTGCTGGGCTTGAAGTACCTATGAGATATCAAAGTGCAACTCAACTGTTTGAAGGCATTAAGAGAAAGATGAACAGGAGATGAATTTTGGGTGTCATCAGCCTTATAGATAAATAGTTCTTAAATTTTTGGGAATCACAGACTCCTCTGGGCATCAAATAATTTCCACATGCTCACATAGATGTAAGTGAATTTTTAGACCTCTTAAATCAATCCAGAGATGCCTTTTCCTACCACCTCACCCTAGGAAACATATAACCCATATTAAAAACATCTATATAAATAGAAATTGAAGTTATAGGAATAATAAAATCCAGGGAAATTATGTAGAGGGAAAAGAAAAGAGCCTTGGATTGAACCCTGAGTAATATTAACATTGAGGGGGTGATTAAGATGATTAGTCTCCACCATAATGAGGAGACTGGGAAAGAGTTGTCAGAGATGGAGAAGAAAAGTGTGGGGTCATGGACTCAGGAGGGTGTTTTGAGAAGGAAGGTGTTGGCAAGTGGGTTCATCAAATGCCACAAAGAGAGCAAACGAGTGCAATCGAAGTGGGGAGAAATATTAAGTATATATTACAACAGATCTAGAGTTTCCTAGGACCTCATCTTTTGTGTTAACATTAATTTATAACAGGTACAAAAGTATCAAGTTCTCAGGAACAGACATTGGATTTGAAATTCCAAGGATGCTAGCAACATGTGACATTGCTCTAAGACTCTTGCATACTCACTATGATCATGTTACTCCACTGTTCCCTGTTCCAAGACCATTAAAAGTAGAACAGACTTCCACAGTAACTAAGGATGTCAAAGATCAAGTTAAGAATATTGCAGAAGAAGCAATCAGCAAAGAGTACCAAGAAGAGCCTAAACAACCAGAAAACGGATCTATCACAGTTCCTGAAGAAGTACAAGTTGAGGAAGAAGGTGATGCTGAACTACAAATGGTAGGATACATTTAAATATGTATATATATATATATATATATATATATATATATATATATACACACACACACACACACACACACACACACACATATATTTTTTTTTCCCTACATGTATTAAGTGTTATTAGAGTCCATGAAGCAACTTCAACATTTTCTCTAAACAACTGGTCCGAAGGTCACTTGCTTGGCAGTGGGTCAATTTTGAATGTGCATTTTTGTTTCTCTTGCCTTCCATTACTAGTCATCATTCATAGTTGAGGTAGGTACTTCAACTTCCTAAAGTTCAATACAGGTAATGCTCCATTGTATACTCATTATGCTCCTGAAAATCTTTTTTTTTTCTTTTTTTAATTGTGATTTAGGTGAAAATTTACAGAGCAAATTCACTTTTCATACAGCAGTTCACATACACTTTGTCTCATGACATTGACCACAATCTACCACAATGCAACAGCTCCCCTCCCACTTGCTCCCAATAACTAC
>NW_006921841.1:316926-342444 GCF_000298275.1 Orycteropus afer afer | reverse complement strand
AAAAAAAAAAAAAAAAGGGAATAATAATAAGAAAAAAACAAGAAAACCTGCAATATCTAGGTATAAGGCAATAAGAGAATAAAGGTAGAGAAGGAGAATAATGAAGAAAAGAATGATAAAAATGCAAAAAGAAAAACAAAGAACAGGCTTAACCATGAGACAAAAAAGTTGCAACCATCAACAGGGAAAAGAAAAAGAACTGAAAACTAGGACCTGGGAGGGGAAGAACAAAGAATAATAGTAGAAAGGACAAATGTATTAATAGTAATAGTAGTTTTAAACATATAAAAACAAGCAAACTAAAAAGCAGAAAAAGGAAAGAGGTAAAAAAAAGAAAAAAGAAAAAGAAAAAAGTTGGAGGAGGGCAGGGCACCCAGACTCTGCCTGAGCACACAGACTGGGATGGAGTTTCTGTGGGCCCAGAAGGTGCATGGGAGTGGGGGATGGCCTCACCTCCGTTCACCAAGGGGTGTGGGGTAGAATAGTAACAAGGGGAATGTCGCACCTTTTCAGTCGTCCAGGTCTGGAGTGTCCTTGAGGTTACTGGCAAGCAGAACCTGTTCTTAAGACTCTGCAATCTGGGGGAGTGCTGTCTCTTTAAATATTCAAAATGGTGATGCTGCTTTTAAGCATTCAAAATGGCAGCACCCTCCAGAAAGCCAAAAGTCCACAGTTCAGCCCGCCATTTTCTTTGCTGGTGCTTCTTGTTTTATTCCCCAGCCACCAGAGTAGTCCTCTGTGCAGTTCCTGGCTAGCAGAGCTGATTTTTAGGTTAATTCTTAGGTCCTACCACCACTCAGCACTCTCCAAGCTGTCTGTGCTGTGCAGTCAGGCTTGCTCTGGTTCACTGCCAGACTGCAGCTCCATATATTTCCTTTTTTGTTATTTTCATGCAAATTCTTCTGCTAGTTGGTGTTTAGTCCACTTCTATATCCTTCCCTTCAAGGCTCAGGGGTCCAGGATTATCTTCTGTGTCTGTGTTAATTGGTTCCCCTTTTCTTTGTTGAAGAGGGTCTGTGTAGTCTTTCTGCCTATTCCACCATCTTACCAGAAGTCCACTCCTGAAAATCTTTGAAGCATTTTTTTGTTTTATATTTACTAAATTTCAAACACACTTAAATGAATAGGGAACTTGCTAATAAATAAAACTTGCAGTAAAAAATGTCACAAATTGAAGGAGTATTTTACATAATCCCCAACTTTTGGATTTGTAAGAAAGAATTTTATGTAAAAATAGATTTTTTTAAAATAGCATACTCTTAAAACTTGCCATCATCAGCTATAATCAGTCACATATGATTTGAACAATTTAATGGTCATACTTCCTTCAACAGGTTCTGCTCATTTTTGTATTTCCAGGAATTTTAATCTGCTTTTTTACTATATTTGGATAAATTATCCCCTGAAAAGTTAGTAATACTTCCAAAAAAACAACTTTTTTTTTTTTTTTTAGCCATAACCCATTGGCATTTTAGGAAATAATAGAAGTATCTGGTTTTTCCACCAGTGCTCTAAGAATTGGTTCATCTCTAAATGAATGTAATGGTTGAAGATTAGATTGAATACAAATTTGAAATCAGAATAGGAATAACTGCATACTCTAGAAACCTATTTGATTGAAAAATTTCATTTTACATATTCCACCAGCATCAAAAATTATAAAGACTATAGCAATATAGAAAATGAATACAATATAATAATTGTTGCTGCTGTTAGGTGCTGTTGAATTGGCTCTGACTCAAAGCCACCCTGTGTATAACAGAACAAAACACTGCCTGGTCCTGTGCCAACCTTAATTCTTGCTACACCTGAGCCCATTGTTGCAGACACTGTGTCAGTCCATCTCATTGAGGGCCTTCCCCTTTTTCATTGACCCTTTACTTTACCAAGCATGATAGCCTTCTCCAAAGGCTTCTTCTGACCTGATCAAAGTAGGTCAGAGGAAGTCTGGCCATTCTTGCTTCCAAGGAGCATTCAGGCTGCACTTCTTCCAGGACATATTTGTTAGTTCTTTTGGCAGTCCATGGTAGTTTCAGTATTCTTTGCCAACACAACTCAAAAGCATCATCTCTTCTTCATTCTTCCTTATCCATTGTCCAGCTTTCACATGCATATAAGGCTCTCGGAAACACCATGGCTTGGGTTAGGCACACCTTAGTCTTCAAAGAGACATCTCTGCTCTTCAGCACTGTAGAGAGGTCTTTGCAGCAGATTTGCCCAGTGCAATACGTTGTCTGATGTGTTGACTGCTGTTTCCATTGGTGTTGATTGTGGAACCAAGTAACATGAAATCTTTGACAACTTCAATCTTTTCTCCATTTATTGTGATGCTGCTTGTTGGTCCAGTTGTGAGGATTTTTGTTTTCTTTACATTGAGATGTAATAGTAAGTACAGAGAATAGTACTTAGATTATAATTAGAACCATATGAAAATTAAAAAGATATAACAGGAAGAAAACCGGAAACATGTATATAATGGATGTTTTAAACAGTTAGGGAAATGATTGATTTGTTCTTCTTTGAAAATTTGTCATGGTTGTTAAAATGTTCTTTGAACAATAAAGAGAGTTTTAAAAGATAATTTCATTTTACGTCTCAGGTAGCATAGTAGCATTACTAGATGATCTTCCCTTTCCTGGACATAAAGAAGTATGGTAGTTAAGGTTGTGTGTCAGCTTGGCTGGACTGTGATTCTAAGTGATTTAAGCAATTGTGATGTAATCACCTCCATGATGAGATGTTCTGTGAACATCCGATCAGTTGAAAGGAGTTTCCTCAGAGGTGTGGCCTGCTTCTGACATATGTATGGATGTCCTGGGAACACTCTGGCTTTCTGCTGGATCTGGATCCTGCATCTAGCTCATCAACGTCTCCAATTCTTGGAGCTGAATCAGTGGCCTGCCACATTGCCTCTCAATCTTGGGATTGTTGCCATCACAGCCTGTGAGCCAACAGTTTCCCATTTTACCTGCTGATCTTGGGGTCGTCATTTGTTGAAGCTGGCAGCCTGCTTGTTGTATTGCCTGCTGATCTTAGATTCATCAGCCCTGGGAGCTGCATGAGTCAGGAAAAGCCTTCAGCTTGATGTTTGACCCATAAACTTGGGACTTGTCAGCCTCTACAACTATGTAAGCCTTTTCCCTGAGATAAATTTCTTTCTCTCTCTGAGCATCACTGGTTTAGCTTCTCTAGAGTACCCAGCCTAAAACAGGGAGGATTATATTCCTTACCCCTTGAAGTTAGATTTGACCATGTGACTTGCTTTAATCAGTAAGATATGAGTGAAAATCCCCAAATAATGTCTAAGGAGAGAGAGAAAAACAAAAAGAAAAAAGAATGAATATACATATATTTAAATATGCAGTAAAATCACTTGAATAAAAATTTAACCTAACAAAATTTGGCAGGGTTTATCACTGAAAACAAAGAACATATGAAAAGATATTAAAATTGTTGCAAGTATGAAAAGAATATCCAAAAATGTTTCATGTTGATAGATCAAAATATTGCATAATTTTTCTCACAGAACTTCCTTAATCATAATTAATTTTCTATAATTAAAGTTTTACAGAGACTCATTGAAATTTTATACAAGAACTTTATATTATTAATTAGAAAATTGTGGGATAATAATTAGAAACATGTTCTTTGAAACATTCCTTGAATTTACATGGCTAAGGCAATTCTCTCTAATGTATATATGTTTTACTTAAAGCAGCTCCATGCAATACTAGTTTATTATAGTTCTATTAATTTGGGAAATAGTTTTATATTGAAAGCAGAAGCAGATGAATTTATTAGAGTACTGAACAGTACAGTTAATATATTTTCCCCAAGACCTGTCATCTATTGTAGTTGAGAGTCCTATCATTCGCTGTCAGTGAGTGAGATTAAAAGTACCAGACTAAGCTTTTCTCAGTTTGAATAGCCCTTGCTAATGTGTTTAATATATCTGGGTTATTCTGTCATGATTTAATGTTATGTTGAACAGTTTTAACTTCCAGCTGTGACTAAAGGAATATAAACGGTAATGTTGAAAATGCCACAAATGTACCAAGGAAAGGAATTCCACTGGATGATGATAAAATGCATGTTTTATGGCATAGTGAGACTGTCTTCAAAGAAATGGTTTAGAAAAACCAGAATAAAGATCAGCAGGCAATTAGTTATAAGACAAAAATAATTTTACTTTATGAAAGCATTATAACCATCTTCACAGACTGAGAAGCTAGACCAAGCATTGTGTAAGTGGTTGTGTTGGCTCTCTAACGTGGTTGTAATAGAGCTACCACAAGTGGACGGCTTAACAAGAATTCATTCTCTTACAGTTTAGGAGGCTAGAAGTTCAAATTCAGAGTGCTGGCTCCAGGGAGAGGAGCTCTGGTAGTGTAGCAGCTAACCAGGTCAGTAGTTCAAACCCATCAGCTACTCTAAGGAAGGATGATGTGGTGATCTACTTCTGGAGAGATTTTCAGCCTCGGAGACCCAACTTGATGGCAGTGAGTTTGGTTTTTTTTTTTTTTTTTTTTTTTTTGGCTCTAGGGGCTGGGTACAGGCCCTTCAACTTTGGGCTTCAGCTCTGTCTCTTATTCCAAGCCCACTGGAGCTAGAGGTGTCTCCTAACTCAAATAGCTGCTGGCTGGTGAGGCTGATGAACCCAAGGTAGATGGGTAAAATTGCACAATCCCAAGATTAGTAGGCAATATGGCAGACCACTGGTCCAAGTCCAGGAACTAGAGGTGAAGACTCAGCCAATGCAGGATCCAGATGTGCCAAAAAGGTAGCGACCTTCCTCAAAGCTTTCCCATATATACTGAAAGTGCACCACACTCTGAAAGCAACTAATTAGTTACTCATAGTACATTCCACTATGGAGTTGATTACACAGTATCCAATCTCATCACAGGGAATAACTGCATCCAGCTGCCAAACCACTCAAAACCACAACTCAGCCAAGTTGATACACAACCTTAACTGCCACAGTGGTAGATGGAGTCTGGCTGGAGAAACTTTACATTATCAGGAGATGTAACAGAGAAGTGTTATAGCCTAGAAGGTGAGAATTATATTAATTCAGTTACTACTCCCATTTCCAGAAACAAACTCAAAACCACCAAACAGGTCAGGCATGTAGATAATTACGTATGTGTGCTTTATCATTCTTTCAAAACTCCACAACACTGTGAAAAACCTCGTATGAATAATGCTGAAGCCTGTATGCACAGAAGCAGAAGAATCCCACCATATTAATGGTACGTACACCAAGGCATTTACCAGCCATTTCCTGTGCTGAAGGAGGATTGGGGATTAGGGGAAAGTCCTGGTTCAAACTATTTGCTAAGCAAGGGTGGATAGGAATGGAGAGAGAGCAAACTTAAACAATTTTTAGCCGGTCCTACACTTGCCAACAATTCTGCACAGTGTAGTTAGTGGCAGGGGGGTGGGGGGGGGGGTGGAATCACTGGATTCATGAAGAGAACCAGCAGCTCAAAAGAGAGGAACAAGTAATCTGATGAAAGTTATGGGGGGGGGGGGAAACAGATCAAAGAAATGGTGATGAACTAAACTTGCTGCCAGTGAGTTGATTCTGATTCATCCTGACCCTTTAGGGCAAAGTAGAACTGCCTTATAGGGTTTCCAAGGCTGTAAATCTTTATGGAAGCAGACTGCCTCATCTTTTTCCTGCAGAGAGACTGATGGGTTCAAACCACAGATCTTTTTTTAGTTAGCAACCAAATGTTTTAACCACTTTGCCGCCAGAGCTCCCTACAACTGGGACATCCAATATCTATATAAAAGAAGTTCCAGAAGTCAAGCATGGAGAAGTAACAATCAAAACAATAATAAAATAAAATTTTCTTGAGATAAAGAAAAATTTATATCTTCAGATTTTAAAGGCAAATTCAATTCAACTAATATAGCTTGATGAATTTCTGAATTTAATCAAACAAAAAGGCAAATCCTATTCACTCAAGACATTTTAGGAGCAGAGGGTTACAACACTCAATGACAGAAATAAAAAGAGCAACATTCATTAAGTTCTGGGGTCAAAAGATGTTACCCTAAAATTTTATCCCCCAAACTATTATTATAAATAGTCAAATCAAAAGCCAATAATTTATAATTTGTTATCAGATTAGATGTAGGGGAAAGCAGGCATTTTCATATTCTGTTGTGAGAAATATAAATTGGTGTAATTTTTCTGGAAGGCAGTTTGGCACTAGGCAAATGTGTCTATGATTAGTGATTCTTTTTGTAATCATTAGGAAATAATCATACAAGTAAGTAAAAGTGAATGTGCCAAGATATTCATTAAAATATTTTTTAGTAGCAAAAAATTCTACTGATTTAATTAACTGTAAAACATCTAAACAAAATGATGATGTAGACTTTGCATACTTTTATATGGAAAGATGCTTAAGATGTATTGTTGAGACCAGCCACTCCATGCAAGGAAGGCTGGGCAATCTACTTTTGTAAAGGTTTACTGCCTTGGAAACCTGAAGAGGGTTGCTATGAGTCAGAATTGACTCAGTGGCAGTGAGTTTGGTTTGGTTTGGTTTATATTTGTAATATTATTCTGTTTTTGCGAGGAAAAAATATTTCTTTTTGAATGCAGAGAAAAAAATTCTAGAAGCCTATTCCACCAACAATGGCTATTATTTGGTGATGGGGGGATGGTAGGATGGTGGGAAAAGGATGGAGATGGTAGTTATTATCAATGATTTTTACTCCTTACTTTATAATACAGAAATGTTGTTTGACTTTTCAGTAAATGAGTACTGAGCATACATTTTTTCCCTAATAGGAAATAAAACAATAAAGATACTTTCTTTTTTCAGTTTTATTGGCAGAAGGTCCATAGTCTATGCCACTTTATTTGTTATTATTTCCTTGTGAAATAGTCTTCCTCCCATCACCCTTATCCACATTACCTAATTTCTACTTATCTTTCAAGAGTTACTTAAATTCTTCCTTCACAAAATTTTCCCCTTCTCAGATTAAATTAGATGTCCCTCCATGATGCTTTTACCATCCTTTTTGATTATTAGAATTCTTGCCTTAAATACTAAATTAGCATCTTGAGGACAGAATTTCATGATAGACTCTATATTCACAATAACCACACGTACAAACGAACTCCAAACCCACTGCTGTCCAGTCATTTCTGACTCATGGTGATACCATGTGGTGCAAAGTAGAACTGCTCCACAGGGTTTTCTTGGCTGTAATGTTTGCAGAATCAGAACCCTGGTGGCACAATGGTTAAGTACTTAGCTGCTAACCTGAAAGGTTGGCAGATCAAAGTCACCTACCAGCTCCATAGGAAAAAAGACCTGATGATCTGCTCCCATAGAGATTATAGCCTACAAAACAGAATTGGGCAGGTCTACTCAGTTACATGGGGTCACTATGAATCAGAATCAACTCAACCACACCCAACAACTGCAACATTTACAGAAACAGATTGCCAGGCCTTTCTTCTACAGCACAGCTGGATGGATTCAAACTGACAACCTTTAGGTTAGTAGTCAAATGCCAACTGTGTGCACTACTCAGTGACCTGATATTTGTAATACAAAGCACATAATATATGACAGGAACTCAATGTTTAGTGAATGAATGAAGAAAGAAGTGAATTAATGTATTGTTAAGTAATTAGAAGGTGACCATGACTTGTAAAAATTTGATTTGATGTGAACAGCCTATATCAAGGAGTCCAGTCTTATCCCCATGAATATATTCTGTATTTTTGAGATTCTTGTAACCCTTTCCATTACTGTTATGTGTACTGAGGACCATTTCTGCTGCCAATAGAGAATCTGTAAGCCTGCCAGGAGACATTCTTGAGAAACTCCTCTCTTAGCACTTCTGATCTCATGTAGTCATCCAGCATAGTACGTGATGGTAACGTTGAGTTGATTCTGACTCACAGGGACCCTATAGGACAGAATAGAACTGCCTCAAAGGGTTTCCAAGGCTATAATCTTTACAGAAGCAGATTGCCACATCCTTCTCCTGCAGAGCAGCTGGTGGGTGGGTTTGTACTGCCAACCTTTCAGTTAGCATCCCAGTGCTTTAACCACTGCACACCAGGGCTATTTCCAATGGTATAATACCTCAGGAAAAGTGTATTCCTAGCTTTCTAGTTGGAACTTGGTAAGTCTGAAGCAATATTTATGGATGATGGTTACATATGTATTTCTTTATAATCACAGCCACTTAAGAACTATCATTGTTGTTGTTATGTGCCATCGAGTCAGACCTGACTCATAGCGACCCCTCCTTGGGTTTCCAAGGCAGTATCACTACGGAAGTAGATTGCCCCATCTTCCTTCCGAGGAGTGGCTGGTGGGTTTGAACCGCCAGCCTTCTGATTAGCAGTCAAGTGCCTTAGGCATTATGCTACCAGAGCTCCCAAGAACTATCATAGCAACCCTTAATATAATTCATAACACTATTTTGTGGCAAAATGTATTCCGAGTTTTAAAAACTGACATAAAAATTCAATTCAAAAATGCAATTCAACTTGTGTGTATGTGTGTGTGTATGTCTTCAGTGCAGTGAACACTTAATATAGCTCTTCTAGCCATAGTCTTTGTAACATCTACCAAATGATTAGGTGGGACTCTGTAAAGGTGAAATGCTTGTGTCCCACCAAGGGGATTGGACAGGTTGCTAATAATGTAAATAAGGTACATGGTACCTTGCGAGAGTGGGACCATACAAATAATGTGCCTAGAACCCTAACATGGAGATTGGTCAGTTTTGCCATCCCAGTAAGCTTAAAAGGAGCCATCCCAGAGGCAGAAAGGGGAATCTCACTGCCATCAGAACGAACCAGTAGAGTGTGTCCTTAGACCTGAGTTCCCTACACCGGACATCCTTGGCAGAGAGACAGCAGTGGCGTGGCACAGCTAAAAGAGCTTTCTAACACTGGCCAGAGCAGGCCAGAAGCCAAGCCTAGGACCTGAGGCCAGAGAGAAGTGTGCCTGTAGCATGACTGAGAAGAAGCTGTCCTGATAAAAAAAATTGTATCCTGTTACTTTCCTAATAAACGCCATGATTGGGAGTATTGTGTGTGACTTCTGTGTGGCCCTTGCAATGAATTATTGAACCTAGCAGAGAAGCAGAGAATACCGTTGGTGTCAGAATTGGTCAAAGGTTTGGAGGGTGGCAGCATATCTGACTTCTGCCTCATAGGAATCAGCCTTGGGCTTCTGATGGTGATTCTGTTTCACACTCATGAAGTTAGAAGAGGTCAGATGAAAAAGCTGCTGATGCTATTTTTGCAGTATGTGTGTAGGTGAGTGTGCGTGCATTAGGGACAACTTGTGAATAGGCAAACTCACAGTTTCAGGTTTAGAAAAAGAAATGTCTCTTTTTACAACATTTTGGGTGCTTTGGAATAAAGTATATTCATGTTTTTAACTTGGTATATTTTATTATAAATATCCATTTCATATCTTTCCAATGAACCTGTAGGGTAAAAGTTTGCAAGGCAAACATTATACATACAATAATGAAGGAATTTATGACCCAGAGTACCCAAGTTATGCTTGATATGTGATATAATCATGAATAACAGGTATTTAGTACTTTTTTGTTAGTTTAAAAATTACATCCCTTAGATTTAGAAAATGGTACAAAATATGTGGAGTATAGAGTATGGTGCAAATGGCTAACATGCATGGCTGCTAATCAAAAGGCTGGAGGTTCAAGTCCACTCAGAGGTGCCTCAGAAGAAAGGCCTGGTCATCAACTTCTGAAAAATCACCCATTGAAAACCCTGTGGGGCACAGTTCTACTGTGAGGCACATGGGGTTGCTGCAAGGGCACTTGGTTACAGGTGTATACACCTTTCTTTTTTTCATGGTCTATTAAGAATTTTGCCACTAGAGGGCTCATAATACCATATTTTAGTTAATTTATGGGCCTGAAGAGTTCCCCTAAGAAGGCACTTACATTTTAGTTAATTTAAGTAAGTCGAAACAGTGCAATAATATTATAGGTATTGAGTAATACTATCTTCCCAATTAATATATCTTACACAGTATCTAAAAGTCTAATGTAAGTGTAGTACAGTTAGGGGAAATGTTTTTTAAAAAGTGACAATCATGTTAAAAAATGTGATCTAAGCAGCATGCATGGTAGTATGTGGGTCTCTGAACTTTTAAAAGTTCAAGTTAAAAATGCTTTTGTTTTTGAGATGCTCTAAACAAATAGGATTTAACATTAATATAAATATGTTATGCACAATATATTAAATTATTTGCCAACATATACTAATTGCTTGCTATAAGGAACTCAGCATGGCCTGTGTATTTAATGGGCTCGCAGTTTGTGGAGGAGAAGAGTAACAGTCACCACACATTCTGATATGTGCAATGAGAGAAATCATGGCTGGGGGTTAAGGGATCAGGATTAATCCAAAATAAAAACATAGAGAACTGAATGGAAGATTTCTCTGTTGAAGCAACATTGCAGGTGAATCTTTTGATAGGCATAGGAGTCTAGGAAAGAAGGAAAGGAAGTTATTGTAATCTGATCACAGGGAAAAGAATGAACATGACATAGCCTAGAGATTCAGGAACCTCTTGGATAAATTAAAAATCTACGAGAATACCTCATGTAAGAAGCCTAGCATCAAAGCTCCTTGTTTTTGTTATTGTTGGCTGCTGTCAGGTTCATCTCCGCCTCCTGGTGACCCCTGCACAATGGACCTAGACGCTGCTGGGTCCTGCCCCATCCCCATGATCTGTCGCAAATCACGCCATCGTGACCCATAGTGCTTTTGTTGGCTGAGTTTTGGAAGTAGATTGCCAGGCCTTTCTTCCCAAAGCTCCTTAACATGCAGCAATATTTAACTATCCACAGCAACCTGTTTCTTTGGTCATACTCCCAGAGCTTGTTCTTATTCTTTTGTGTATTCAATGAGTATTTATTGAATGTCTACCTACTATGTGTGAGGCACTGTTTGGGCCCCAGAGGACAGTGGAGGAAAGATAGGTATATTTCCTACTCTCATGGTTTACATACAAGTCAAGAAAAACCAGCAATGAATAAGGAAAACTGGAAAAAAATAATTAAGTATTAAATGTCACAAATGGAATGAAACAAGGCTAGTGATAGGGAAGGAGCTCTGGTAGCATAGTGCCTAAGGCACTTGACTGCTAACCAGAAGGCTGGTGGTTCAAACCCACCAGCCACTCCTCGGAAGAAAAGTTGGGCAATCTACTTCCATAGTGATACTACCTCAGAAACCCAAGGAGGGGTCATTATGAGTCGGGTCCAACTCCACGGCACATAATAACAACAACAACAGTGATAGGGAATGAGTAATGGTGACTTCAGATTGAGTGCATAGGGAGGATGTCTGATAAAGTAATATTTAAGCTGAATCCCAAACAAGAAGAAATTAACTATGCAATGATTAGGATAAAAATATTCTAATATGAGGGTGCAGTTATTCCAAAGATCATAGGGTAGAAATGAGAACCAGGAAGAAGGCCAGTGGGCTGACATAGAGTGGGCACAGAGGCAAGTGGCCTAAGATGAAGTCAGAGAGGGAGGCAGAAACCAGAAGAAGCAGAGCTTGATAGGCCAGAATAAAAAGATGTTATTGTAACTATAACAGGAAGTGATCAGAGTGATGTGATCTGATTTATGGCTTACAAGGTTATCCTGGCTAGCCTATAGAAATGAATTGTGAGGGGCCAGAGTAAGAGCATAGTACCCAGTTAAGTAGTACCAGTGAGATGAAAGGTAATGGTGGTTTGGGCAAAGGTGGTAGCGGAAGACATGGAAAGGTGAATATCTTTGGGAGGTAAACAAATCTTGCTGAGTTTTTAGCTTGTGAAAAAAGGTGGTGGTGCAAATATACTGAAACAGACAAGATTGGAGAAAAGCAGCTGAGAGTGGCAGAGAATCATGAGTTTGGTTTGAACCTAGGATGTTTGGTACACACGCAAATGGAAATGTCAAGCAGACTTTGTGAATATGAAGTTCAGAGGAAAGCCAGACACACCTACTATGTATGTGCTCATGGGCATGTTGGACACTGCATTCCTAGAGTTGAGCAGGGCACAGTGTGTGTAGCCTAAGAAGCATCACTAGCATAGATTTGAGAGCCATCAGCCTATAAAAACTGAAAATCAGTTGCCATCGAGTTGGTTCTGACCATGGCAACCCCATGTGTTGCAAAGTAGAGCTGTGCTCTGTAAGATTTTCATGCCTGTGACCTTTCAGAAGCAGATCACCACACCCTCCTTCCAAGGCACCTCTGGGTTGGTTCTAAACTCTAACTTTTCAGTTAGTAGTTAAGCGCTTAACTATTTATACCACCCAGGAACTCCATAGATAGTATTTAAAGTCACAAGAATGAGACTTCAGACGGCAAGCTCAGGATATTGACTCTTAATTTTTATCCAAAATGAAGCAAATGATGCTTTCATTTTCAAAGTTCGTCTTTAATCTCTTGTCAAGATCCAGTTCCAACTATTTATTCTGAAGTTATAATTATAGTTAAATTATCTTTTGGTAAAAAAAGTATTTCAGATTAATGAACTTCCTTTCTATAGATATTCTTTTAATAGACAATAAAATTCAAGACATTCTGTCAAATTTGTAAAGTGTCCAGTGCTAATATTTTGTAGATATACAATACCAAGATAACCTACACTATTGATAAGTACTGACATCAGTGTCCTGTCTTCTCCTCAAATATTTTATTGTGATTTTTGATTGGTTTAGTTTTGTTTTCACTTTTACATCTTTAGTCCATCTGGAATTTATTTCTGTGTAAAGTGAGAAGCAAGAATCTAAATTTACTTTATTTCAAATCTTAGCCAGTTATCTCAAAACAATAAAAATGTAAATGTAGGCTTTTCCCATTGATCTGAAATGCCATATGCTCAATTTTCAAGTAGCGTAGTGCCTAAGGCACTTGACTGCTAACCAGAAGGCTGGAGGTTCAAACCTACCAGCCACTCCTAGAAGGAAGATGGGGCAATCTACTTCCATGATAAAGAAAGCAATGCCAATTGACATTCTGGTGCAAACTCCCTAATCTTGATAGCTACTCCAGAATGTTTTGCTGTCATTTCAGCTATGCCATCAGAATAATACTCCTGCACAATCTTAAGTTCTAAACTACATATGTTGACAATGTAGTCCTTTATAATTTTATACTTCATAAAGTTTCTTGTTTGTTGGCAATGGAGCTGAAAAAACATTCTTCATCTTACCATCAGGCTTCATATCTAGTAGTGAAAGTCCTATTAAATTGGCTATTTTTTTTTAAACTGTGATTTGTGTGAAAGTTTACAGAGCAAATTCGTTTTCCATATGAGTTAGTACATATTTTGTTTCATGACATTGGTTACAATCCCCATAATGTAATAGCTCCCTTCCCCCTTCCTCCCTCTGGCTACGCTTTTCCTGTGTCCTTTCCTATGCATTGCTGCCCTCTGAGGGATCTCACTGTGCAAATGCTGCCCTTCTGACTTCCCATGATTAATTGTTCTAAGTAGTATACCTCCATAGTCTAAATGTTTACCTCATAGGCCTATTGTTTAGCTGAAAGTTAAGCCACAGAAGTGAGTTCCATTCCAGTCCCAAAGGATAACTAGGGGCCATAGTCTTGGGGGTTTCACCAAGTCTCTATCCCACCAGTACACCAAAAAAAAAAAAAAAAAAAAGGGAGCTCTGGTGGCGTAGTACCTAAGGCATTTGACTGCTAACCAGAAAGAGGGCTGGTGGTTCAAACCCACCAGCCACTCCAGTAAGCCTGGTCCTTTTTTTATGACTTTGAGTTTTGTTCCACATTTTTCTCCCATTTTAACCAGTATCTCCTATCTTGATCCCGCTCCAAGTACTTGATAGTGGTAGCCAGGCACCATCTAGTTCTTCTAGTCTCAGACTCATGTAGGCTGAGGTTTGCATGGTCCACTAGTCCTTTGGACTAATTGTTTCCATGCATCTTTGATTTTCTTCATTTTTTCTTTGCTCCGGATGAGGAGAGACCAGTTGTTGCATCTTAGATGGCCACTTGTAAGCTTTTCAGTCCTCAGTCACTACTCACCAAAGTAGGATATGGAACAATGTTTTTTTGTGATATGTTATGCCAGTTGAGTTTGATGTTCCCCAGGACCATAGTGCCAAGCCCAAGAGCCCAGTGACTCCCTCCCTCAGGGTGTTTGGCTGTAGCTAAGAACCCACCAGCCACTCCTCGGAAGGAAGATCGGGCAATCTTCTTCCGTAATGATACCCTCTCAGAAACCCAAGGAGGGGTCGCTATGAGTTGGATCTGACTCGAAGGCAGTGAGTTTGAGTATTTTTAAGAAGTTATCATAACTTTGCCCCATTAGCTCTATTATATATGTGGACATTGTTATGACACATACAAATATGTATGCAGAAATATCGTGTGTCAAACTTACGTATGGTCATGGGTAAACTGGCTATTTCTTATTGCATTTTTGCTTCAAGAAAAACTTTAATAGTAGTTGGTCAAGTTTCAAACATTCCAACATGAATTTTTATTTGAAATGCACTAAATTTATAGAGTTATTTGGAGATAATAATTTTTAAAAATATCTGCTTGGGATAGTTGACAATATGAAACAAAGAAGGTAAAAGTACAACTTTTCAATGACACCTTGGATTAATATCTACAGGAAGTGCTTAAAATGTGGAAGAACTTCACAGGACTCTAGTGAAGTATTCTTCATTTTAACTTGATAAATGCAGAGATATTGGGAACATGGCATTTCTTTGTTTAATATATGTGCATTTTGAATTGATATAAAAACATAACCAGGAGCATATGTAGGTAGAAACAATGGAAACAAAACAAGAAATTCCAGAAATAGATCTTGGTATCCACTTGAAAATTTGTTGTTGTTGTTGTTGTTGTTGTTGTTATGTGCCCTCGAGTCGGACCCGACTCATAGCGACCCCTTCTTGCATTTCCAGTCTGTCTTCAAAAAGTCAATTGAACCAAAGAGTAACATAGTAACTATTGTGAATTATATAAAAATAATGTATTAAATCCAATATTATTATTTTTATTATGTAATAATATGGAAGCTGATAGGAGCTATTGTTGCATACTAAAGTACTGTGGTTATCAAGGAGGAAGTTCGCTTGAAAAAGTCTGAACTTTTAGTATTCCTGCAAAAAGCCAAGTTTGGTCTCAATGCTAGGAAGACTTCTCAACTTTTTAAAGAGGTGAACTGCACAGCCTAACTTAATTATTGGTTTTGTATCTTTGGTATTTTCAGTGATGATAATCCTTCCTGTAAGAAAGAAATACAACATGTTTTCTAAAGGTAGCTAAGATCGAAGACCACTTGGATGCTCCACAAAAACAAACAAACAAACCAAACTAGCTGCCATGGAGTCGATTCGACTCATAGCAACTTCTTCTTGGGTTTCTGAGGTGATGTCTTCCTTCTGAGGAGTGGCTGGTGGGTTTGAACAACCAGACTTCTGGTTAGTGGTCAAATGCCTTAGGTACTATGCCACCAGAGCTCCCAGGCATCTCAAATTCAACATATTCACAGCAAAATTAATTGCTTATTTCCCCAATCTTTCCTTCCTCTTTCTTTTCTTGATAATTGTTACTATCATACATGTAAGCCAGAAACCTGAAAATCAGCCTTAGCCTTTCCCTTGTGTTACTTCTATATTCAATCATCATCTAAGTTCTCTTGATTTTACCTCCTTATCATCTCTCATATGAGCTTCCTTCTTAGGTTCCCATTACTTCTCCCTTGGGTTAGCCTCTGGTCCCTGTAATTCTTAACATCTTGAACTTCATTGAGAAATTCATTCATTGGCTAGCTGTGGAAAACTCTTTCCAAATACGAAATTCTTCATGTTACTTTCCTATTGACAATCTCTTCTTGGCTCTCCTTTCCCCATAGGAGAAAATCTAAAGCCTTGAGAATTGCACTTAAAGCTCTCCGTGATCTGGCCCATGCCTCTCTCTAGACTCAACTCTTCACACCCTCCTAGCATGCCTCACTTCAACCATAACAGACTGTGTGGTGTGCTGGGAACTCTGTTTTGCTTCAAGCCTTTGTGCCTTTACTTGTGCTTGGAATTCCCTCCTACCCTTTTTGGGGGAAGATCTAATTCAAACTTTACCACCTATTGGTTGAGTTTACTATCTTCATCCACCTATTTCCTACAGAACTGATTATTATTTCTTTGTATTCCTGTCGTAGACCCCTTACCTTTATCACCTTCTATTGCACATATTTGTTAGCCTGGTACCCTAATAGACTGGAAGTCCCTTAAGTCTGGGATCTTGTCTTTTTCATTTTTTTATTCCCTCTTTCTAGTAACTCCTAGAAATTTGGGAGCTCTGGTGGCATAGTGCCTAAGGCATTTGACTGCTAACCAGAATGCTGAGAGTTCAAATCCACCAGCCACTACTTGGAAGATTGGGCCATCTACTTCTGTAGAGGGTTGCTATGAGTCTAATCAATTCAATGGCAGTGAGGTTTTTTTTTTTAAAAAAAAAAAATAATGAAAATTCTTTGAGTGAGCTAATAAGTGAGAAGTTTCAAAATGGAAAGAATGGGCAGAGAAATCAGTAGTGTTAACACTGGTCAAGAAGACAGAAGGCAGAAGGCCCCTTGTACATGTTGTTGTTAGGTGCTGTTGAGTCATTGGCAACTCACAGTACCCTGTGTGCAACGGAATGAAACACTGCCCAGTCCTGTGCCATCCTTACAATCCTTGCTGTGCTTGCACCCATGGTAACAGCCACTGTATCAATCCATCTTGTTGAGGGCCTTCCCCTTTTTTAGTGACTCTCTACTTTACCAACTATGATATCCTTCTCCAGAGAGTGGTCCCTTGTGACAACGTGGCACAAGTGGGTGAGACAAAGTCTGGCCTTTCTTGCTTCCAAGGAGCATTCTGGCTGTACTGCTTCCAGAACTGATTAGTTCGTTCTTCTGGCAGTCCATAGTATTTTCAGTATTCTTTGCCAATACCACTGTTCAAACGCTACAATTCTTCTTAAGTCTTCCTTATTAATTGTCCAGCTTTCACTTGCATGTAAAGCTATCAGAAATACTGTGCCTTGGATTAGGTGCACCTTAGTCTTTCAAAGTGACATCTTTGCTCTTTAACACTTCAAACAGGTCCTTGAGCACATTTTCCCAGTACAATACGACATCTTATTTCTTGACTGCTGCTTCCATGAGCATTGATTGTGGACACAAGTAAAATGAAATCCCTGACAATTTCAATCTTTTCTCCATTAATTGTGATGTTGCTTATTGGTCCATTTGTGAGGATTTTTGTTTTCTTTATGTTGAGGTGAAATCCATTCTGAAGACTGTAATCTTTGATTTTCATCAGTAAGCACTTCAAGTCATCTTCACATTCAGCAAGCAATGTTGTATCATCTGTATACCTCAGGTTGTTAATGATTCTGGAGTTGGACCAAACATGGGTCCCTGCCCAGTGCACAATCAGGCCAAAACGGTTTACACACTGAGTGATTAAGAGAAGACAAGATTATTTATTGTAAAGCAGCAATACAAGGAGACAGGGGCCAGTATCTAAATCTGACTCCCCTGATGGAGGTCAGGATACAGTTTCATAAGCTTCAGGAGAGGGGAATTATACATATTCATAAAAACTTCAGGAATTTGGGTGTGAATTAACTGCGGATTGGCTGAAGCTTCCTTTGCCTTGGTTTAAAGGGACAGTCGATTTTTAATGCAGTGTGCTTGTACACCGCATGAGTCACATTGGCTTCCTGTCATCAGCTGATTGGGGCTTGGGCAGAGTGGAGAATGTCAGTTCCCAGCAACTTTGTTCCCATTTGTCTCACTGCACATGTCCCTGGGCCAAAGTTAAGTTTCAAGTTGTTTCCTGAAACACACATTTAACATACTTATCACCTATTTCTAGAGGGAAAATATGGAGAGGATGTGTGAATTGACCTTTAATTCTATTCAGTTATTGAGGAACTGAGTTATCATGTTTACTTACCTGCCTCCAACCAAGGTGGTAGGATGTGGACTGAGCTTTGTGTGAATTGACCTTTAATTCCATTCAGTTATTGAGGAACTGAGTTATCATGTTTACTTACCTGCCTCCAACCAAGGTGGCAGGATGCGGATTGAGCTTTGATTCATGAGGTAACGTGTCCACCTATCTGTCTTAACCAGGGTGGGGGTGATAGTTGAGCTTTCATTATATTCAGTTCTTAAGGAACTGAGTTATCATATTTACTTATCTGCCTCCAACTGAGGATGCAGGCTTGATTTTGATTCTACTCAGCTTCAGTTCCCCCTTTGATTGGTTACTGTTCCACATTCTTGGGGAACGGGGCATTGACTCATTCTAGCTACTTCCTACTGACTGGGGATGAAGATGGTGGAACTCAGAAATTTTAGGTTAGTAAGTCCCTTGTAGTTTAGACAGCTCTCAGAATTTTCTGGCCGTGGTTCGGGGGGGAGAGATTAGGGTGCCTGTAGAGTAGCCTGTAATTTTGGGAGCTGGAAGACAGATAATTATTTAGGTAGACATTGAATACAACAGCAAGTAAAGAGTATTAATGATAATATGAGGAGTGTTATAATAAATAAGGATCTCAGCCACCCTAGATTGGGTAACCAAGAAGTGAGCCAAGAAGAGTCTACCCCAAAGGTGGGGGTTGATTTATGTCATATAGTTTCCCTGTCCTGTTGCAGTTGATGAATGGTGCGATGAATAGCCTGTTGATCTTGTTCTATCTGTCCTGATACATTAACTAATGAACAACAGGTGGCATTGATGTATACATATACCCCTCCATGTGCTACCAACATAAGATCTGGGGCTGCCTGAGTCTGAAGCACAATAGTCTGGATAGAGGTTATTTCAGTTTGGAGTGCAGAAGTTATATCAGAAGTAGAGTTAACTACTGCTCTAGGGAAACAGAAACATTCTGAATGAACTGGTATAAAAATTGGAGGTCATCATAATTTTTCCCAATGCCCATAATGAGAATTAAAATTTGTGGGGCCTTTTCCCAAGCACTCCAAGTCAGACCAGGTGGGCTATGCTGGTGTCAGTAGGTAGGACGGGTAGAGTGTAAAACTTCTATGGCAGGAAATGCACTCCCCTTGCTCAGATCCATCGTGGAGTGCAGGTGCCTTCATGATTAGTTTGCTAAGTTTTAAAGGCAGTATACTCACGTAACCAATATAGCCCTGGATGGTAGAGAGAATAAGCAGTAGGAGGGAACTGAAAAATATCCCTAGCAATGCTCTGATTAGTCGGAGTAATGCCTATACTATTAGATATATTCTTAGCTGGGGAGACATGTTCTATAATGGCACCATTTTCATTAACCCAGGTATAGTTCAGCATATGAAGGGTCTGGTTGCATTGTACCCTTTTCCCTATGGAAGCTGTTGGCCTAGAAAGAATCCAATGTATATATTAAGTGGCCAAAGTTTGAGACTTTAATACATCATATTTTATCACAGAGGAACTTTTGTTAGAATTAATCTCATTGGCCCCTTCATCTTTGGCCCAGTATTCTAAATGTAAGGGGACAGGGATGGTGCTCCATGTGAAGGAGAGTGGGAACACACACAACAGTTATTAACCCAAGGAGTGTGGTTTAATAGGGTTTATTGGAGTTTTATGAGAGTGTTGGACTCCCATCCTCCTTCCCCAGGGGGTAGGGATAAAACAATCATTGAGCTGATCAAAATCACATTCATGTTTTAATCTAGAATAGTTTTTCTTTAAAAAAAACTTAAAGATCCTTGATGGGTTCACAAGTATATTTATTCCACTGCAGGTTGCTGGGAACACTCAATATTCAATTGGTCATGTTCTTTTGAGTCTCCCTTTCCCACAAGGCTACTCCCTGTAAAATAAAATGTAGTTATAGGTCGAGGAGGATCTTCAGTATAGCCTGGTGCTATTCTCAATCGGGTGTGATGTATCCAAGGACGGACTCCCTTCAGTTTGGCTGAAGAATGTATTGTCAGCAATACTTCATAAGGCCAGTCCATTTGGCCTGGATCTGGCTCTGGGAATTCTGTTGTTCCACTCCTTCAGCAGGACCCAATTGCCTGGACAGAAGTTATGAAGTGGAGTATCTGTAGGTACAACAACATGCTGGTTAATAATCTTTAATGTTGCAGGCAAAGTTTGCACATGTTTTAAAATATCCAATTCCTTAACAGTTTTAAGATCTCCCTTTTCTTGCATAACTGGGGTGCCACACTCTGGAAAATGGTCTCCCATATGACATTTTATATAGGCTTAACCTAAGCCTCCTTCTGGGGACAGCCCAGACCCACAACAGGGCAAGAGGTGAAAGTTTTATCCAAGGTAAGTTGGTCTCTTGGGTACATCTCAGTCTGTCTTCTTAAGAGTATGGTTCATCTTCTCAGTTTTCCCTGTCCATTGGGCTCTCCATGAGGAATGTAACTTCCACTTAATGCCTAATAGTTCTGTTACTTGTTGGACTATTTTGAATTGAGACTGGCAAGCCAAATTGGGGATAATTTTCCTTAAAAGTGTTTACTCACATCTGCTGCTTTTCTGTGCAGCAGAGAAAGGCTTCCTTCCACCCATGCAGTGAGAGTGTCTATAAATACTAACAGGAACTTGATTTTTCTAGGGGCTGTAAATCTACCTGCCAGTCTTTGTATGGGCCTAGTCCTCTTGCCTGAATTCCTTTTACCACTGGAGGTGGGCTGCACTTTTGATATTGGCGTAGATCATGCAGACTTGTGTCACCTTTTGGATGGTTTTGTACAGATCTGGTCCTGCAATAAGTTTACTCAGCTAAGCATATAGGGCATCTTTTCCAATAACAAATGCTGGTTGCAGTGACGGCTCTGCCTGGTGCTTCTGTAGTCCATAGGAGAAGGTAATTGTAGGAGGTTGTCTGTATGGGACCATGTCTGGACAGGATTAACATCCACCTGGAGCTTGTTAGCTGAGAAAGTAACCTAAGCATTTTGTTGGTTAGCAAGTCTCATCCCAACAGAGGAACAGGGAATTCAGGCATGTATAAAAACTATGAGTTAATACAGTATTCCCCACTTGGAATTCAAGAGGTTGAAGAAAATGTTACATGTAGCCTTTCCTGAAACTCCAGTAATGCTCATAGTCTTGTGGGACAAAGGGGCCTTGGGGATATTCAGGACTGAGTATGTTGCTTCTGTGTCCAGCAAAAATTCAATGGGCTGTTGTCCCACAGTTATTGCTATCTGGGGCTCCTTGTGGGAGATAGGAATTTGCCCCATCTGCAATGAAGCCCCTGGGCCCTGTCATTCTTGATCACTGTTAGCTGTTCTTACCATCTGCTGGGCCCTTTTTGGTTGGTTTTGGGGGGCTCGTTCTGGGTACTCCCTCTTCTAGTGCCCATCCTTCCTGTAGTAAGCACACTGTTGAGGCCCCAACTTTGTTCGTCGCCCTCCTCAAGGAGGAGTTTGATTTTCTCTTTTTCTATTCATTGGAGGCCCATGAGGACTTGTTCAGTAGAATTGACTTCATGGTGGGCCTCCCAGGGCAGCAGCCAGTAGGGCAGCCTGTTGCTTCATGTCTCTTTGCTTCTGCTTCTCTTGCTCCTAGTCCCAGTTATTATAGACCTTGAAAGCAACCTCTACAAATTGAGAATTGTTCATACCTAGTCCCCCTTTCTGATTTTTGGAGTTTGCGCCATATATCAGGGGCGCTCTGGCTTATAAAAGTCAAGTTGACAATACAAGTGTTCTGGGGGTCATCTGGGTCAGTGTCAGTATGTTGGCGGTAGGCCTCATATACCCATTCAAGGAAAGCAGAAGGATTTTCCTTGGGGCCCTGTTGTACTTCCTGAACTTTGCAAACATTAATCTGCTTTGGGGCCCCTTTCTGAAGCCCTACAATAATTCATTCTTTCATATGGGCCAACTTAGCTCTCTCCCGTGGATCATTTGGATCCCATTCTGAATCTATTCCTGGCACTACCTGTGGCTGGGGCCCCTGACTAGGTTTTCAGGCTGGAGGTGGTAAAGTCTGTCAGCTTCCTCTTTAGCTTTTTATAATACCATCCATCTCTCTTCAAGGGTGGGTAAAGTAGTTAATAACATATTAATATCAGCCCAGTTGGGATGATGAACTGAAAATATGGAGGTGATTAAAGTTTCCATCTGCTTTGGATTCTCCCTGTAAGTGGGCATTGTATTTTTTCAGTTTAATAAGTCAGCCATGGTGAATGGGACACGAGTCCAAATGAAACCTCCAGTATTTTCTTGATAACTTAAGCCAGCTGGAAATTGCTGTAATGGGCATTTCATTACCTGGATTAGACCCCTGTCCAAATTGTACACCACTCCAAGTGTGTGCTGGGGAGACCATTTCCTGAGGGGCACCTGCTTCCTGAAGGGCATCCAGGGTGCTATCAGGTAAAGGGGGATATAAGACAACTGGAATTTTAGGAGGTTCTGAATTTAAAACTTCCCTAAGTTTAGATGGTGGAGTTGTAGGTGAGTTTTCCCTTGACTCTGGGAGGTATGAAGGAGGGGCAGATGGGGGAAGAATGGAGTCAAGATAAGCATCTTCAGAGTCCTGAAGGACACCTTTAAAATCCACTTTCCCTTTAGGCCATACAACCATCAACCTGCACTGTTTCTGTAAACCCTTATTTTGAAACAAAGCCATGAATAATTCTGGGTAAATTTTTTCCCCCCATTTCTGTCCTTTTTGCAAAAAAAAAAAAAAAAAAAAAAAAAAAAATCTAATTGCCTAATAATATCATTCTCTGGCCATTTATCCCCAGACTTGAGCTGGTATTAGGGCCAGACAGTGTTACAGAAAAATATATTTTTTTTTTTCACTTTTTATAGGCCCAAAGCCAAAATGAGCCCAGTTTTTCAGGATACAGCCAAGAGGGCTGCATTCTGGTATAGAACCTTGGTTACCCATTTTCCAGTCACACTTTGTGTTCACTCACTTGAAACTTTTGCACCAGTGCCACCCACCCACACTCTCACCCACACAAAAACAAATCAAACTAGAACTAGACCAGATCAAAGTAAAGGATCCCTAAGAAACACGTGGGCTATGGAGGAATCTTGATTAAAACTTCATTTCTCATCCACACACAAACCAAACTAGAACCAGACCAGACCAGAATATAAAATCCTTAAGAGACATCTGGGGTGTGGAGATGTCTTAGCTGAGGCTTCAACCTCCCAGTCAGCTCCCCTTATGTGCTCTAAAGAATCAATTTATACTCACCCAGGAGACATTCAAACCCAGAATAATTTTCTCTTCTCTCAAGAAAACAAATACGCCTGGGGCCAAGGATGCTTCAGATGGCCACAGGCTCGGCACCCCTTATGTACCTTCAGACAAAGTAGTGTCTGACTGCGCCCAAAAGCCTGTGAAGGGTCTGTTCCATTTCCACTGTCTGAGGGTCCTCATGCTCTGGTCAGAGGGTCAGGGACCCTCAGTCCCATCTGGGGTGCCATTTGAAGTCAGACCACATGTGGGTTCCTGCCCACTGTGCAATCAGTCCAAAACAATTTACACACCAAGTGATTAAGAGGAGAGAAAATTATTTATTGCAAAGCGGCAATACAAGAAGACAGGGGCCAGTACCCAAATCTGACTCTCCAAGTGGAGGTTGGGATACAGTTTTGTAAGCTTTAGGAGAGTGGGCTTATACATTCATAAAAGCTTCAGGAATTTGGGCGTGAATTAACTAAGGATTGGCTGAAGCATCCTTCATCTTGGTTTAAAGGGACAGTCAATTTTTAATGCAGTGCACTTGTGCACCGGATGAGTCACATCGCCTTCCTGTCATCAGCTGATTGGGGCTTGGGCAGAGGGGAGGATGTCATTTCCCAGCAACTTTGTTTCCGTTTGTCTCACTGTGCATGTCTGTGGGCCAAAGTTAATTTTCAAGTTGTTTCCTGAAACACACATTAACATACTTATCACCTATTTCTAGGGGGAAAACATGGAGAGGATGTGTGACTTGACCTTTCATTCTATTCAGTTCTTTTTTCTTTTGGAATAAAACTTTAAAAGAAAAAATTTTTTTAATTGTGATTAAAAATTGTGACAGAGCAAATTCACTTTCCGTACAGTAGTTCACATACACTTTGTCTCATGACATTGACCACAGTTTACCACAATGCAACAGCTCCCCTCCCATTTCCTCCCCATAGTCATCTCTTCCCTGTGTCCATCCCTCCATGTACTCTTGCCCCCTGAGCTGTCTCCCTTTGCATAAACAGCCCTTCTTTTTCCCATGATTGTTCTCTCCAAGGAGTGTATCTACCTAGTGTAAATGTTCAACTCATATACCTGTCTTTTGTTTGGCTGGAAGCCACAGGTGTGGGTTCATTTCCAGACCTGAAGGGCAGCTAGGGGCCATAGTCTCAGTGGTTCTACCAGACTCTATCAGACCAGCAAACCTGGTCCCTTTTTTTTTCCCCAAATGATTTAGAGTTTTGTTCCACATTGTTCTTCCTCTCTATCCAGAATCTCCTACATAGATCCCCCTCTGAGTGGTTGGCAGTGGTAGCCAGGAACCCTCTAGTTCTTCTGGTCTCAGTTGTACAGGCTGAGGATTGCATGGTGTACCAGTCGCTTGGACAATTGTTTCCGTGAATCTTTGGTTTTCTTCATTCTTCTTTGCTCTGGATGAGAAGAAACCCATTGCTGTATCTAGAGGGCTGCTTGCAAGCTTTTAAGATCCCCATCACCACTTGCCAAAGTAGGACGTGGAACAATGTTTTGTGTAGTATGTTATGTCTATTGAGCTCGATGTCCCCTGCGACTATGGTCTTGAGCCCACAGGTTCAACTACTCACTCCCTCTGGGTAGCTGGCTGTGCCCAAGATGTAACTACAACCTTGTCCCTTGTCAGTTCTACTATACACCTGTGAATTCTTACAGAACATACAAATACACTTGTAGAACCCTTGTGTGCCAACCTTATACATGGTCTTGGGTACACTCCCCCCTGCATAAACATACCTAATAGTTCAGCTTTCCACCCACCTATCCACCCATATAGCTATGTTTGCCTTCACTGACAACACAGTACTGTATGTGCAAAAGGGTTCATCTTTGTTGTCTGCACCAACCGTGTACCTCTCTATGTCTTCCTCTTCCTCAGTGCCACCATGTTGATAACTCACATTTGGTACATTGCACTTCTCTTCACCCACAGCAATACTTATCTCTACCTGTCTAACAGTGTTCCCTCTCCTCGTCTCCCACCCTTGGTAACCAACAAAGAAAATTTCCTTCCATGGATAAACCTTTCCTTGACTTTTTTTCAATAGTGGACTAATACAATATTGGTCCTTCTGCGATTGACTTACTTCACTTGGCATAATGTCCTCCAAATGTTTTGCAGACTCTACGTTATTCTTTAGGGTTGCATAGTATTCCATTGTGTGTATGTACAATAGTTTGGTTATCCATTCCTCAGCTGATGGACATCTAGGTTGTTTTCATCTTTTGGCTACTGTAAATAGTGCT
>NW_006921841.1:314526-316171 GCF_000298275.1 Orycteropus afer afer | reverse complement strand
TTATAGTTTTAGGTTTCACGTTTAAGTCTTTGATCCATCTGAAGTTAGTTTTTGTGCATGGTGTGAGGTACAGATATTGTTTCATTTTTCTGCAAATGGATATCCAGTTTTGCCAGCACCATTTATTAAACAAACATTCTCTTCCCCATTTAAGGGATTTCAGCCCTTTGTCAAAGATCAGTTGACCATAGGTCGATGGATCTATTTCTGGGTTCTCAATTCTATTCCAATGGTCTATGTGTCTGTCATTGTATCAATACCAGGCAGTTTTGACTACTGTGGCTGTATAGTAGGTTTTGAGAGCTGGCAATGTGAGACCTCCTACTTTGTTCTTCTTCAATGTTGTTGTTGTTGTTGTTATGTGCCGTCGAGTCAGACCCGACTCATAGCGACCCCTCCTTGGGTTACCGAGGCGGTATCACTACAGAAGTAGATTGCCCAACCTTCCTTCCGAGGAGTGGCTGGTGGGTTTGAACCACCAGCCTTGCTCTCTTTCCTTTCCATAAAGAATTAGTGATTGGTTTTTCCATATCCTTAAAAAATGTTGATGGGCATGGGAGAAAGAAGGGCTGTTTATGCACAGGGAGACAGCTCAGGGGGCAGGAATGCATGGAGGTATGGATAGACACAGGGACGAGGTAACTATCAGGAGGAAGTGGGAGGGGAGCTGTTGCATTGTGGTAAATTGTAGTCAATGTTATGAGAGAAAGTGTATGTGAACTGCTGTATGGAAAGTGAATTTGCTCTGTAAATTTTCACCCAAATCACACACGCACGCACACACACACACACACACACAAAGTGGGGAAAAATGTTGATGGGATTTGGATTTGGATTGCATTGAATGTTTAGATTGCATTGGGTAGAACTGACATTTTCACAGTGTTCAGTCCTCCTATCCACGAGCATGGTATGTTCTTCCATTTATGTAGATCTCTTATGGTTTCTTGAAGTAGTTTTTTACAGTTTTCTTTGTACAGATCTTTTGTGTCTCTGGTAAGATTTATTTCCAAGTATTTTATTTTATTTTTTTTTGTTAGCTATTGCAAATGATATTGATTTCCTTAGTTCTTTTTCAGCAAATTTCTTTGCTGGTGTAGAGGAAACCAACTGATTTTTGGATGTTGATCTTATATCCTGCCACGATGCTAAATCTCTCAATTAGTTCTAGTAGGTTTTTGACTGAGTCTTTTGGGATTTTCTGGGTATAGGATCATATCATCAGGAAATAGGGATAGTTTGACTTCTTCCTTACCAAGTTGGTTGCCTTTGATTTCCCTTTCTTGCCTTATTGCCCCAGCTAGGAGTTCCAATACAATGTGGAATAGAAGTGGTGATAGAAGGCATCCTAGTCTGGTTCCTATTTGCAAGGGGAATGGTTTCAGTCTCTCTCTACTGAGAATAATGTTGGCTGTTGGTTTTGCACAGATATCCTTTATTATGCTGAGAAATGTCCCTTCTACTCCTATTTTGCTGAGAATTTTTATTAGGAATGGGTGTCGGCTTTTATCAAATGACTTTTCTGCATTGATTGATATGATCATGTCCTTTTTCTTTGTTTTCTTTATGTGGTAGATGAAGTTGATTGTTTTTCTAATGTTGAACCATCCCTGCATACCTGATATGAACCCCACTTGGTCATAAT
>NW_006921841.1:304009-313451 GCF_000298275.1 Orycteropus afer afer | reverse complement strand
TTATTAAGGCTTGCTTTATGGCCTAACATATGGTCTATCATGGAAAATGTTCCATGTGGACTGGAAAAGAATGTATATTGTGCTGTTGTTGGGTGTAGTGCTCTGTAGATATCTATAAGGTCAAGTTGGTCGATTGTATCATTTAGCTCTTCTGTATCTTTGTTGAGTTTCTTTCCAGTTGTTCTATCTTTCATTGAAAGTGCTGTATTAAAGTCTCCTACTATGACTATAGAGTCATCTATGTGCCTTTTCTGCTCTTTTAAAGTCTGATTTATGTATTTTAGGGCTCTTTCACTGGGTCCATAGATATATATTGTAGTTATATCTTCTCGTTCAATTGATCCTTTAATATTATATAATGTCCTTCCTTGTCTCATATGGTCGTTTTTGTCTTAAAGTCAATTTGATTAGAAATTAATATTGCCACTCCTGGTCTTTTATGGCTGCTATTTTCTTGATACATCTTTTTCCAACCTTTGATTTTTAGTCTGTTTTTGTCTTTGTCTCTAAGATGCATCTCTTATAGACAGCATATTGATGGGTTTAGTTTTCTTATCCAATCTGCAACTCTCCGTCTCTTGAGTGGTGCATTTAATCCAATAAAATTCAGTGTAATTATTGACAAGTATGAATTGGATGCTGTCATTTTGTTACATGTTTTTTCATGGTGTCCCTGGTTTCTTTGTTCCATATTATTTTCTGTGCTGAGCTCATTATGTTTATGAATCGTGTTATCAATTCCTTTGTTGCTGTTGTTTTAGTATTTGCTGAGTATTTGTGCTTGTCTTCCTTTTTATTGTGATGTGAAGGTTTATCATTTTTCTTTGAGGTTACCTTATGATTTATAATTTTCTCCCCAATTTTAGAACAGTCCATTCTATCTTGCAACTCTCTTGACTTCCTCACCATTTAGAAGTTCTATAACTACATAGTATTTTCCCTCTTTTTGGTTTGCAGTTGCCCTCATTTGCCAATTGATGTCTCTGGTTCTCTGGTTTACAATCTTCTAAGCTTATTTTACTTTGGATATGTCCATAGCTATGTTAGTTTCTGGTTTATGTCATCTTGTGTATTAATGGTCGGTTGTTGTTTGCTATTTTTGGTTCACTGTTCAAATGACTCTGTTTGGTATCTCTTGTAAGGTTGGTCTGATTTTAACAAATTTCCTTAATTTCTGCTTATCTGGAAATCTCCTAATTTCACCATGATATTTGAGGGACAATTTTGCTGGGTATATAATTCTGGGTTGAAAATTTTTCTCTTTCAGGGTTTTATATATGCCATCCCATTGCCTTCTCACTTGGCATGGTTTCTGCTGAGAAATCAGAGCTGATTCTTATTGGTTGTCCATTGTGAGTAACTTTTTGTTTTTCCCATGCTGCTTTAAGGATTCTTTCTTTGTCTTTTGTTTTGATGAGTTTGATGATGGTATATTGTCTTGGTGATTTTCTTTTGGGGTCTATCCTGTTTGGGGTTCATTGGATTTCCTGAATGGATATATTCCCATCTTTTATCATATCAGGGAAGTTCTCTTCCAACAAATCTTGGACAATTTTCTCAGTGGTTTTCTTTTTCTCTTCCTGTTCTGGAATTCCGATGACACCCAGGTTATTCCTTTTGATGGTATCCCACATGAACCTTAGGCTTTCCTCATTTTGTTTTGATCTTTTTTCTGATTGATCCCTTTCCAAAGAAGTATTCAGGTATTTGTCTTCAATCTCATTAATTTTGTCTTGCATTTCATCAGTTCTACTCCTTTGCTCTTTCAATATGTTACCTATTTCTGACAATTTAGTATTAATTTTCTGGATTTCTATCTGTAGGTTTAGAATCATTTCAAATTTTTCATTATTTTCTCATTTTGTTGCATTTTCTTCCAAAATTCTTCTAGGGTTTTGTCTGTGTTTTCATTAATTTTGTCAGTGTTTTCCTTGATCTATCTCTCAATCCTTTGAAGATACCTAAATATAATTCTTTATAATTCCTTATGAGAGAGTTCTAATGCTGCTGTTTCCTCAGAGATGTGTTCTGGGTCTGTATCCTGCTCTCTTGTTTCTACCTCTTTATCTTGCTTCTTTGTGAAGACTGTGATGGTCTATTGTCTCCAAGACATTGTGATGTTGTATCTCTGTTAACTGTTTGTGAAGAGCAGCTAAAGGTGAGTCAGGCACTTCTTGGTGGTTGTTTATCATTGGCCCATTGTCAGAGAAGGAAGTGGTGGCTCTCAGTAAGTGAAGCTGCTGGAGGTGTGGTTGCAGTTGTGTCATATGGGGACTGTTGCTGTCTCCCATTTAGTTAGACAAAAATAACAATTGAATAACCATCAAAAAAGTAAAAGCAAATGCACAAAAAATACACCCTGTAATCACACAGGAACAATATCCCCTAAAAAAAAGAAAAAAGGAAAAAAAACCCACAATATCTGGGGAGAGGGCAATAAGAGAAAAATGGTAGAGTAGGAGAATAATGAAGAAAAAAATGGGAAAAATGCAAAAAGAAAAACAAGGAATGGTGTTAACCATGAGAAAGAAAGAAAATTGGAACCAGGAACAGGGCAAAGAGAAAAAGCTGAAAACTAGAACCTTTCCAGTCACTGGTGTCCATAATGTCCTTGTGGTTCACAGCAACTGGAGCTTATTCTTAATTCCCTGGAATCTGGGAGAATGCTATTGCTTTAAATATCAAAAATAAACCAATTGTAAACATTCAAAATGGACAGGCAAAAGTCCATAGTTCAGCCCGCCTTTCTCTTTGGTGTTTCCCTTTTTATTCACCAGCCACTAGTGCAATCCTCCATGCAGTCCCTGGCTTGCAGGGCTGATTTTTAGGTTAATTGTTAGGTCCTAACACCACTCCACAATATCAAAGCTGTTTGTGCTGTCAGGATCGCTGCTAGACTTCAGCTCCATGTGTCTCCTTTTTTGGTGTTTTCATGCAAATTCTTCTACTAGTTGGAGTTTAGTCCACTTCTATATCCTTCCCTTCAAAGTGCAGGGGTCCAGGATTATCTTCCATATCTGTGTTGATTGGTTTCCCTTTTCTTTGTTGAAGAGGGTCTGTTCAGTCTTTCTGCCTATTCTGCCATCTTACTTGAACCCTCATTCTGTTCAGTTCTCGAGGAACTGAGTTATCATATTTACTTATCTGCCTCCAACTGAAGAGACAGATAGGATGTGGACTGAACTTTGATTCATGAGGTATCATGTCCGCCTATGTGTCTTAACCAGGATGGGGGTGATAGTTGAGCTTTCATTCTATTCAGTTCTTAAGGAACTGAGTTATCATGTTTACTTATCTGCCTCCAACCACAGATGCAGGCTAGATTTTGATTCTACTCTGCTTCAATTCTTCCTCCAATCATGATGCTGTGATCTTCTTCATATAGTCCATCTTCTTCATATAGTTCATTATTTGCTCAGCACATAGATTGAATAAGTACAGTGAAAGGAAGCAACCCTGACAGATTCTCTTCCTGATTTTAAACCATGCAGTATCCCCTTGTTCTGTTCAAACAACAAGCCTCTTGGTCTGTATACAGATTTGTCATGACCATAATTAAGAGTTCTGGAATTCCCATTCTTCATAGTGTTATATATAATTTGTTTTAATCCTCATAATTGAATGTCTTTGCATAGTCAGTAAAACATAGGTAAACATCTTTCTGGTATTCTTAGAGTACATAGTCAGTACTACATATATCTATGTTTTGTTGTTTTTGTTCAGCTCAGGAATTTGAGGCCCATAATGGATAAGTGAAGCATTCCTGGTGGCACAGTGGTTTAAGTGCTTAGCTACTAACAGAAAGGTTGACAGTTCAAATCCACCAGCCATTCCATGAGAGAAAATGTGGCAGTCTGCTTCTATAAAGATTTATAGCCTTGGAAATGCTATGAGGCAGTTCTACTCTGTCTTGTAGGGTCACTGAGTCAGAACTAACTCAACAGCAACAGATTTTAATGGTTAAGTGATTTACCCAAGGTCACTGAGGTAAGTTAGTGACAGATTGAAATACGAAGTCTAGATCATAAGCCCTTATTGTGGTATTCTTTTTACAATACTAGAGTATAATGCAATAGTATCATCTAGATTACTTGGTGCATGATATCTTCAATTTCCATGAGAGGCTTACTCAAAAGCAGGTTTTGAAATTACTCTATCAGAGAGCTGATTGGCAGAATCAAGCAAAATCCACCCATTGGCTAAAACCAAAATGAAAATTAAAAATATTATTGCCTATATCTAAGGCATTTGACTGCTAACCAGAAGGCAGGCGGTTCAAACCCACCAGCCACTCCTTGGAAGGAAGGTTGGGTAATCTACTTCCATGTGATACCACCTCGGAAACCCAAGGAGGGGTTGCTGTGAGTCAGGTCCGACTTAATGGCAGTGTGCTGCTGCTGCTGCATATCTTTCATTGCTTCCTATTCTCTACATTTTATATCTGAAGGTTTCCAGCAGCGAATCTGAGCAGGCTATCTCCTGCCCTGGTAAAGTTCTGTGGAGGTGTAGTTTTTTTTAATTGTTTTTTAAATATTGACTTTGAATCCAGTTCTTTGCTAGAGCAAGTGTGAAGGCTTTGGGCACTTGAGATGGGAAGTGGCACCAAAAGAGAATGACTCTTATTTTAAAGCACTGATGATAACACCCATCTTCTATGTGTTTTTCTTAGCATTCTGTTGAGGAAGTACTTGAAGCCATAAAATTCAAAGTGGAGATGAAATTATTAAGTGACACAGTTACAGCAGGTATTCTTCTAAATTAATGTTTTTAGAATTTAACTTTATTGGGATTTTCTACTTACAAAAGAAATGCATAGTCATAACAAATTCAGAAATTGCTGAAATATATTTCAAGTGAAGATTTTCTATAATCCCTTCTCTGAGATAACCATTATTAACTGATTTATCTTCTCTCTCTCTTCCCTTCTGAGTTTTAATAAAATCATGAGAGCATATCATACAAATAGTTTTGGTGATTTTTTTTTTTAATATAGCAAGTGGGCACTTTCTAAGTTAGAACACTGGTAACCTCACTTTTTGTTTTTTAGAAGCTATATTAACATTCCATTCCAATATTGAAAAATGTTACATGTACCTGAATATCTCTTGATAGACAGTAAGATTATTATTTTATTATTGCAATCATTGTTTCAGTAAACAATTACAAGGACACACAATTGGGACTTTCTCAATACATTGAGTATTTATAAGTTTTTGTATTGAATCTTGTTCTGGAAAATACCAACTTTGGTATAGTTTACAAATGTGAAAAATGATAAATTGAAGCCCATTGCTTTTGAGTCCATTCCAACATATACTCTCACTGCTGTCGAGTTGGATCCGACTCATAGGACCCCTCCTTGGGTTTCTGAGGTGGTATCACTACAGAAGAAGATGCCCAATCTTCCTTCTGAGGAATGGTTGGTGGGTTTGAACCACCAGCCTTCTGGTTAGCAATCAAATGCCTTAGGCATTATGCCACCAAAGCTCCCATTCCAACTTATAGCAATCCTACGTTGTTGTTAATATGCTGTCAAGTCGGACCCGACTCACAGCAATCCCTCCTTGGGTTTCTGAGACAGTATCATTGCCGAAGTAGATTGTCCAACCTTCCTTCTGAGGAGTGGCTGGTGGGTTTGAACTGCCAGCCTTCTGGTTCGCAGTCATGTGCCTTAGGCACTATGCTACCGGAGCTCCAGTAACCCTATAGAACATTTCTTCAGTTTGAGTAGAACTGCCTCATAGTGTTCTCAAGGCTGTAATGTTTATGGAAGCAGACTACTACATCTTTCTCCATCAGAGCATCTGGTAGGTTCCAACTACCAACTTTTCAATTTGCAGCCAAGTGCTTAACCACATAGACAGTAAGATTATTATTTTATTATTGCAATCATTGTTTCAGTAAACAATTACAAGGACACACAATTGGGACTTTCTCAATACATTGAGTATTTATAAGTTTTTGTATTGAATCTTGTTCTGGAAAATACCAACTTTGGTATAGTTTACAAATGTGAAAACTATACCAGGGCTCCTTGTGATGATAGTGGTGTCTACTTGTAAATCTTTTCTTTTAGGATTTATGTGCATCTCTGCCAATAACTCTGAAGGAATCTATTTGCTAAATATCTCTTAGCATATTTTTCATAATTGGTTTCTTGTTTACTTCTTTACTTTTCCTAACATGCTTTTGTTTCAGAAGTCACCTAGGTTTATATATTTTTAGGTTTTTTTTTTTTTAAATAATCTTTACTGAATGATCTTCCTGTTAAAAATATGACTCTACAGGAGTTAATGAACCTCTGTCAATGAAACGTAGTAGGTGATCACAAAATAATATGTATCACAAACACCTAAGTTTCTACACAGTATTCTTTTTTTCTTTTTGGATAAATGAATTGTTAATTAAATAAATTTGAAAATTAATTAAAGAATGCAATCTGTTGAATACACACAAGGACAAAAGGAAGGTAATTGCCTAACTGGAATTTTCTTTGGTTATTTCTATTCATTTTTAGTGCCTGGTCTCCATGTGTTAAAATCAGTGCCAGCTCAGTGTGCTTCCTTTTTATGTGAGGAAAATTTTAACCATAAAACATAATACTAACAATTTCTGAATTTTTCCTGTTTGGTTCTAAGCATTTTACATAGATTAACTCATTCACTTTTCCTCTAAATTGTGTATAATAGATACTACTAGTATCCTCATTTTGTAGATGAAGAGACTGAGGATAGAGATGTTAGTGTATTTTGGCCAAGGTCACACAGATGGTAAAAGGTTTACCTGTAAGCAGTCTGACTTCCTCTTAACCACTACCCTATATTGAAAGAATTATAGTGCAAAGTGGGAATGGTCCATGTGATTGATGTGTGACTTCAGATAGTTCCTGTGATCACACACTGAGAATTTTGCAGTCAAAGAACTTGTCGATTCTTTTGGGAACCAGAGTGATTATCTAATCCAGTTTGTTCTCTTTTCAGTCCTCCATCCCTGTTTTTCTATTAGCTGGGCTTATTTTTGGTGGGGGGTGGAGGGCGAAAACAAACCAGCTTTAATTACACATATAGACAAAATTTGTATTTTTTCTCCCTGCCATTTTACTTTTTAACTCAGTTTTTTTTTTTTTTTTTTTATTTCCCAGAAATATTTATTGCTGTGATGGGGAGTTATGTGATTATTCTTTGTGTTGAATCATTGAGGTTTACATTTATAATGAAGATGCTTTTCTATATAGGCAGTCCCCAGGTTATGAATGAGATCCGATCCTAACTCTGTCTTTGTTTTTTTTTTTTTTCCTCTTTTTTTTTTAAGAGCTTGTTTTACATTCAAAGTCATGTGTACATTTAGTTTCATTCCCCATTCACCATGTCCAACACTAAGCCAGTCTCCTCCCCTCCCTACCCTGCAACACTCTCCCTGTGCCTCTCATAATTATGCACTCCTGTTTGTCCTGCATTTCTTCAGTTTGAATGTTGGTCTTTTGGTGTCTTATGGTCTATTGCTTTAAGGGATGTATTACCACTGAGTGTGTGGGTGCGGCATCCTGGGTTGAGTGGTCTGTGTGTACATCTTGTTACTATTGGGCTGAGAGCCCGCCCCTGGGGGTGAGTTTTATTCCAGGCACTGAATGTATTTCAGGGACATAGTATTGGGAGTCTCACCAGATTTTTAACCTCATAGTGTTCAAATTTAAGAAATTAATTTTGACAATTATTTAATTTTATGTTAAACCATTTTTTGATCTTTAATAAAATAGATATTTAAAAATTGTGTTATAGAAGTAGCACCTGCTTATTCTATAAAAATTCCTAAAATGTTAGCATATGGATTATAAGTGAAGCTCTCCATCCTTACACAAACCTAGTAGTACTTCCATAGTTAGCTTTATTAATAGTTGTGAGTTAACCATTAAAAAAAAAAATTAACAAATTAACTTAAAACTTATTTTACTATTTTTTTTTTTCCATTTTCCTCTTAATGCAAAATAAAATGTCATGTCTATTTAGAAACTGGGAGCTCTGGTGACATAGTGCCTAAAGCAGTTAGACTGCAAACCAGAAGGCTGGAGGTTCAAACCCACTAGCCACTCTTCGGAAGACTAAGCATTCTACTGCTGTAGAGATACTGCCTTTGAAACCCAAGGAGGGGTCACTCTGAGTCAGAATTGACTTGATGGCATTGAGTTTGGTTATTTAGAAACTGTATGAATTTGATTCATTTTAGCACAGTTGTTGCTGATAGAGAATTGTTATGAAAAGCCAGAACTCTTTGGAAAAAATGAGGTTGATTTATTACAATTCACAACCCTGGGTGGAGTGTACCACGTGAATCTTTTGGAGCTTCCTCCACAGTGTAAACCGGTGAAGGGCTGGATGATTGTGGAGGTAGGTGGAGTCTCCTTTTTATTCTTATTCTTCATTGAGGTGAAATTCACACAACATGAATGTAACCATTTTAAAGTGTACAACTTAGTGGTAGTTGCTGTAAAGATTTAATGCCTAGGAAACTCTATGGGCAGTTATACTCTGTCCTGTAGGTTGCTGTGAGTCAAAATTGACTTGATAGCACACAACAAGAAGTACATTCACAATGTTGTACAGCCACCACCTCTGTAGTTCAAAAGCATTTTCAGCACCCCAAAACAAATCCCCTTGTCCATTAAACAGTCATTCCTTATTTCTGTCTTCCTCTAGCCCCTGTCAACTACCAGTTTTCTGTCTCTATGGAATTAGTTATTCTGGATATTTCGCAAATGGAATCACACAATATGTGACCTTTTGTGTCTGGCTTCTTTCGCTTAACATAATGGTGCTAAGATGCATCTACATTGTAGCATGTATCAATACTTCATTCCTTTTCATGGCAGAGTAATATTCTATTGTATGTATAAATAGTGTGTTTGTTTATTCATTCATCTGCTGATGGACATGTGAGTTGATTCCACCTTTAGGTTATTGTGAATAGTACTCCTATAAATATTTCTGTACACATACTTGTTTGAATACTTGTTTTCTGTTCTTTTGGTTATATACCAGGAGTGGAATTGCTGGTTCATATGGTAATTCCATGTTTACCTTTTGATCAATGTTTACCTTTTACCTGCCAAACAGCAGGTTGATTTATGAATCAAAATTTTTAAGTAAAATAATTCCTCACACTTATACTTTATCTCAAAAGATATAATATGTAATGAGCTTTAACTCTGTTAATCACAAAGAAAGTTTCAATACTGCCAATTTAACCTTAATGACAGCCTAGATCAGAGGTAGGCAAACTTGTACTGTACAAAAAAAACCAAACCCACTGCCGTAGAGTCATAGCTGACTCGTAGTGACCCCTCCTTAGGATTCCGAGGTGGTATCACTATGGAAGTAGATTGCCCAACCTTCCTTCTGAGGAGTGGCTGGTGGATTTGAACCACCAGCCTTCTGGTTAGCAGTCA
>NW_006921841.1:289899-295464 GCF_000298275.1 Orycteropus afer afer | reverse complement strand
TTTTTTTTGGTATTTTCACGCAAATTCTTCTGCTAGTTGGGGTTTAGTCCAAATCTGCATCCTTTCCTTCAAGGCTCAGGGGTCCAAGATGATCTTCTGTGTCTGTGTTAATTGGTTTCCCTTTTCTTTGTTGAAGAGGGTCTGTGCAATCCTTCTTCCTAGTCCGCCATCTTGCCCCGCCTCCCCTCAGCAATATGTTTTTGCAAAATACATCCTAAAGTTTGAGAACCACTGATCTTGACCCTTGATACACAAAGTGGACTGGGAGCTTTTTAGAAATGCATAATTTTGAATTCCACCTCAAACCTATTGAATCAGAATCAGAAGCTTCATTTTAACAAGACCCTAAAGTGATTCATATACGTGTTAAAGTTTGACAAGCACTGATCCAGCTGATGCTAATACTGCTGATGCATGGAGCACACTTAATTAGTAAGGATATTGATGACACCAGTTTTTAAATCATGGTTCAAGGAGTTTCTTATTCCTGTTTCTGTAAGTAATGATGCTGACACTAGTATTGACTTGGTTTATTTCTGGATAGATACATAGATAGATTAAAAAAATAAACCAAACTTACTGCCATCCAGTTAATCCTGACTCATAGCGATCCCTCCTTGGGTGTCCAAGGTGGTATCTCTATGGAAGTAGATTGCCCAGTGTTCCTTCCAAGGAGTGGCTGGTGGGTTTGAACTGCCAGCTTCTGGTTAGCAGTCAAATGCCTTAGGCACTACACCACTAAAGCTCCTAGTTAGATAGATAGATAGATAGATAGATGATGGACGGGTGGGTGGATGGGTGGGTGGGTGGATGGATGAATGGATAATCCAGTTATGTCGTCATAGGCTTTTCTGTTCCTTTCCTTTCCCTGTCTTCCTCCCTCCCTCCCTCCCTTCCTTTCTCCTTCCTTCCTTCCTTCCTTCATAGCCTTTACTTCAGCACAGTATGTTTACAAATTGCCAGGTACTACTTACCCACAATCATACTCACCCACATTCCTATCCATTGAGTTCCTAGAGCATATTGTATTAAAGCAATATTTCTCATTTTTTTCTTAATTGCTCTCCAAATAAATTTTAATACCGCAGATATATATATCTTCATTTAATACCACAGATATATATCTTTTCATGAACACATGCATGTATGTGTTCTTTTATGCATAAAAGGACAAGATATTTTTTGCCTCCCCCAAGCACTGATTTTCACCCCCTTGATACTGCCCTTCTTTTCCCTTTTCCTCCTATCAAGAATGTATGTATTAGAGCAAGCATGGAGGAGATAATCTGATGCAGTCTTCTTGAAAAATCATTTGAATCAGCCCTGGATACTTTGGGGATAACAAAAGGACACGGATTAGTCCAAGAAAAACATTGATTTGGTGTAGGTAGACCTTGCTTGCCTGAAGTGAAGAGGACTTGAAGCACTAACTGATGAAGATCAAAGAGTACATACAGCCTTCAGTATGGATTACACCTCAACATAAAGAAAACAAAAATCCAGACTTCTGTCAAGATGGCAGAATAGGCGGACAAACAGATACTCTTCAACAAAGAAAAGAGAAACAGATATAGAAGATAATCCTGGAGCCCTGAGTTTTGAAAGGAAGGATAAAGAAGTGGATTAGATACCACCTAGTAGAAGACTCTGAATGAAAACAGTGAATAAGGAGATAAATGGATCTGTGAACTGTTGCCTATCCTGATGGCACAGCCAGTGTGAATATTTACAAGTGCTATTAGGATCTGGGTGGTAACCTAAGAATCAGCCCTGTTCTCTAAGGGCTGCATGAACTGCACCAATGGCTGACAACTAGAAAGGAAAACAGCAAATAAGGAGACAAATTGAGCTGTGGACTTTTGGCTGTCCTGAGGACGCAACCATTTTGAATATTTGGAAGTGGTGTGGCCATTTTCCATATTTGCCAGCAGTATTGTGGTATCAGTGACCTAAGAATAGGCTCCACTTGCCAAAGACAGCACAGGCAACCACACTGGAGGCTGAAGATTGGAAAGGTAAGATATTCCTCTTTTTACTCTGATACCCCACACCATCTTGGTGAATGGAGGTGTGGCCATCCCCCACCTCCAGCCACCTGTTGGAACAGGAGGAATTCCATCCCAATCTGACCGCCCCACCCCACCCCCAGTTTTATTTTTGTTCATTTCTAAATTACTTTTTTTTCATCCTTTTTACTTTCTTTCTTGTTCCTTCCTGGGTGCTAGTTCTTGTTTCTTTTTTCTCTCACCTTTTCTTAGTTCACATTTTTTTTTCTTTTTCTTTTGGTTCTTCTCATCCCTTGTTTTCCTTTTTGCATTTTTTTCTTTATTATTCTTTTACTTTTGCTCTTTTCTCTTATTTTCCCCTCCCAAGATATTGTGTTTTTTTCCTCTATTTTTTTTTTTGTCTTTTAAAAGTATTTCTTTAAATATTTCTTCTCATTTATTGTATTTCCTGTTTGTCTTTTTATTTAATTTGCAATTGTTCCTTGTTCTTTATGCAGTTTGTGTTTTTGCTCCTCTTGTTTTTATTTTTTGGTGGTTTTATTTATTTATTTTTAATCTAACTAAGTGGAAGACAGCAACCATGCCCATACAACCCAAACATAACAGCACATTCTGCAGCTCCACCTACTGAGTGAGGGCCACCACTTGCTTCTGCACCAAATGAGCAGTGATAGATGATAGCCAATACCAGCCCAACTCACCCTTAACTGCTCTTCACAAAGAGCTAACAAAGATCTGTGCACACACTCTCATTCTTTATTACAACCACAAGGAAACAGATGGTGAGTGCCTAAGTGTTGTCTGTTACCAAATAGAGGAGCACAGTACCTTGCTTACTCAGATATAGCAAAACAGAATGAAGAAAAAGAATCTTAGGGAACCACAACAACATACAATCACCAATTAAATATAAATACAATGTCACAATGTCTCAGAGACAACAGACCATCACAGTCCACACAAAGAAGCAAGATAAAGTAGTATAAACAAGAGACCAGGATACAGACCCAGAAAACCTCCCAGAGGAAGAAACAGCATTGGAACTGCCTGATAAGAAATTCAAAAGATTTATATTCAGGTACCTTCATTGGATTGAGAGACAGATCAAAGAAAACACTGACAAAATTAAGGAAAACACACAAAAAACTCTAGAACAATTTAGGAAAGCAATACAAGAACAAAATGACAAAATAAATGAAAAATTAGGAATGATACAAAATTTACAAATAGAAATCCAGAAAATGAATACTAAAATTTCAGAAATAGATAACATATTGAATGGACAAAGGAGTAGAATTGAATCAAGGAAGACAGAATTGATGAGATTGAAGACAAATACCTCAATACTACTTTGTTAAGAGATCAGTCAGAAAAAATATCAAAACAAAATGAAGAAAGCTTAAGATTCATGTGGGATACCATCAAGAAGAATGACTTACTTGGAATTGGAATTCCAGAACAGGAAGAGACAAATAAAACCTCAGAGAAAATTGTCGAGATTTGTTGGAAGAGAATCTGATGAAAGATGAGAATATAACCATTCAAAAAGTTCAGCAAACCCTAAACAGAATAGATCCCAGAAGAAAATCACCAAAACATATCATCATCAAACCAAACCAAAGACAAAGAAAGAATCCTTAAAGCAATGTGGGAAAAACAAAAGTTGGGTACAAAGAACAACCAATAAGACTAAGCTCAGAGTTCTCAGCAGGTAAGAAGGCAATTGGGATGATATATATATATATATATATATATATAATCCTGAAAGAAAGAAATTTCCAACCAAGAATTATACCCAGCACAACTGTCCCTCAAATATGATGGTGAAATTAGGAGATCTTCAGATAAGCAGAAATTAAGGGAATTTGTTAAAACCAGATCAACCTTACAAAAGATGCTAAAGGGAGTCCTTTGGACAGAGAACCAACAACAGAAAACAACTGACAACGTGCATGATGACATAACCAGAAACTAACCCAGTTATATAAGTATCCAAAGTAATACGAGCTTAACAGGGAGCCAGAGACATCAATTGGTACATGAGGACAACTGCAAACCAAAAATAGGGAATAAATAGTAGTTACAGAACTTCTAATTGGTGAGGGAGTTAAGACAATTGTGAGATAGAACAAACTGTCCTGAAGTTGGCTAGAAAATTATAAACCACAGAATAACCTGAAAGAAAATTAATAAACCTTGGCATCAAAATAATAAAGAGGACTAGTGCCAATATTTAGCAAATACTAAAACACTAGCAACAAAGGAAATGATAAAATGATTCATAAATTAAATGATCTCAGCACAGAAACTTACATGGAACAAAGAAATCAGGAACACCATGAAAAAGCACATAACAAAATGACAGCAACAAATTTATTCTTATAGATAATGACACTGAATGTAAATGGAATAAATGTATCACTCAAGAAATGGAAAGTTACAGACTGGATAAGAAAACATAACTGATCAATATGCTATCTACAAGAGAAACACACACCTTAGAGACAAAGACAAAAACAGACAAAATCAAAGGTTGGAAAAATATATATCAAACAAATGGAAATCAATAAAGAGCAGGAGAAGGAATATTAATTTATGATAAAATTGTCTTTAAGAACAAAACCACCATAAGACACAAGGAAGTACATTATATAATGATTAAAGGATTGATTGAACAAGAGGGTATAACCAGAATAAATATGTGTGCACCCAATGAAAGAGCCCCAGAATACATAAATGATACGTTAACATAATTGAAAAGACAAATACATGACTCCACAGTAATAGTAGGAGACTTTAATATATCACTTTCAATGAAAGAACACTGGAAAGAAACTCAACAAAAGGTTCAAAGAAAGTTGACCAACTTGACCTTACAGACATCTACAGAGCACTTTACCCAACAATGGCAAAATATATGTTCTTTTCCAGCACACATGGAACATTCTCCAGGATAAACCATATGTTAGGCCACAAAGCAAGCCTCAGTAAATTTTAAAACATTGAAACCGTTCCCCTGCAAATGAGAACCAGACAAGGATATTTATTCAACAATATATTACAAGTCCTAGCCAAGGCAATAAGGCAAGAAAGGGAATTAAATAAAAGGCATCCAGATTGGTAAAGAAGAAGTAAAACTATCCCTATTTGCGGATGATATGATCCTAGACATAGAAAACCCAAGCGACTCAGCAAGAGAACTACTGGAACTGATTGAGAGATTTAGCATAATGGTAGGATACAAGATCAACATACACAAATTGGTTAGATTCCTCCACATCAGCAAAGAGGTTGCTGAAAAGGAAACAAAGAAATCAATGCCATTTACATTGGCTACCAAAAAAATAAAATATTTGGGAATAAATCTTACCAGGGACACAAAAGGTCTATACAAAGAAAACTGCAAAATGCTACTTCAAGAAACCGTAAGAAATCGGGGTTCCGGCAAGATGGCGGACTAGGCAGAAGGAGTGCACAGACCCTCTTCAACAAAGAAAAGGGAAACCAATTAACACAGACACAGAAGATAATCTTGGACCCCTGAGCCTTGAAGGGAAGG
>NW_006921841.1:277459-281774 GCF_000298275.1 Orycteropus afer afer | reverse complement strand
AAAGAAAGAAACCATAAGAAATCTACATAAATGGAAGAACATCCCATTCTCGTGGATAGGAAGATTAAACATTGTTAAAAGGTCAGTACTACCCAAAGCAATCTATACATTTAGTGCAATCCCAATCCAGATTCCATCAACATTCTTTAAGGGTATGGAAAAACCAATCACTAATTTTATATCGAAAGGAAAGAGACCTTGGATAAGCAAAGTACTATTGAAGAACAAAGTTGGAGGTCTCACACTCCCAGATCTGAAAACCTACTATACAGCCACAGTCAAAACATGGTGGTACAATGACAGACACATAGACCAATGGAACAGAATTGAGAACTCAGAAGTAGATCCATTGACCTGTGGTCAGCTGATCTTTGACAAAGAGCTGAAGTCCATTAAATGGGGAAGAGAGAGTCTCTTTAACAAATGTTTCTGGCAAAACTGTTTATCCATTTGCAGAAAAATTAAACAAAATCCCTACCTCACCCCACACACAAAATTAACTCCAGATAGATCACAGACTTAAATGTGAAACCTAAAACTATAAAGTACATCAAGTAAAAAATAGGGGTAAGCTTATAGGGACCTTAATTTATGGTATAAATAGACCAACAAGCATAACTCAAAGTTCACAAACAGCAGAAGAAAAACTAGGTGATTGGGACCTTCTAAAATTTAAATTTTTATGTGTTTCAAAAGACTTCTCCAAAAGAGTAAAAAGAAAACCTACAGATTGGGAAAAAAAATTTGGCAACGACATATCTGACGAGGGATTTATTTCTAAAATGATAGAAAACTCCAACACCTCAACAACAAAAAGACAATTCAATTAAAAAATGTGCAGAAGACATTAATAGGCACTTCACCAAAGGAGATATTCAGGCAGCCAACAAACACATGAAGAAATGTTCATGATCTTTATCCATTAGAGAAATGCAAATCAAAACAATAATGAGATCCCATCTCACCCCAGCACTAATAGCAAAATTCAACAAGACAAAAAATAACAAATTCTGGTTACAATGTGGAGAGATTGGGACTCTCATACCCTGCTGATGGCACTGTAATGATATAGCCACTGTGGAAATCAGTATGGTGATTCCTTTAAAAGTTGGAATTAGAAATACTATTTGATCCAGCAATCCTTTTACTAGGTATGTATCCTAAAGAAGTGCCAGGACACAAACAGACATATGCACACCCATGTTCATTGCAGCAGTATTCACAACAGCAAAGAGATGGAAACAATTTAAGTGCCCATCAACAGAAGAATGAATGACCAAACAGTGGTACATACACACAATGGAAGACTATGCAACATTAAAGAATAATGTAGAATCTTGGAAACACCACATAATGTGTGAGAACTTAGAGGACATTGTGCTGGGTGAAATAAATCAATCACAGAAGGACAAATATTGCCTTAGTCCACTATTGTAAAAAGTCAAGGAAAGGTTTACATATGGAAAGAAAACAAAAATCCTCATAACTGGACAACTGGACCAATAAGCACACTATGATAAATGGAGAAAAGATTGAAATTGTCAAGGATTTCACTTTATTTGGATCAGTAGTCAAGAAATCAAATGACATACTGCATTTAGCAAATGTGTTGCAAAATACCTCTTTAAAGTTTTAAAAAGCAAAGATGTCACTTTGAGGACTAAGGTGGGCCTGACCTAAGCCATGGTCTTTTCATTTGCTTCATATGCATGCAAAAGCTGGACAATAAATAAGGAAGACTGAAGAAGAATTGATGATTTTGAATTATGGTGTTCATGAAGAATATTGAATATATCATGGACTGGCAGAACAACAAACAAATACGTTTTGGAAGACATGTTGTCAGAATGCTCCTTAGAAGCAAGGATGGTGAGACTTCATTTCATGTACTTTGGGCATGTTATTAAGAGGGAACAGTTCCTGGAGAAAGACATCATCCTTGGTAAAGTAGAGAATCAGGAAAAAAGAGGAAGACCCCCAATGAGATGTTTTGACACAGTAGCTGCAACAATGAGCTTAAACATAGCATCTATTGTTGAGATTGGCACAGGACTGGGCAGTGTTTCATTTTGTTGTACTTGGGGTTGCTGTGAGTTGGAACCAACTCAATGGCAACAACAAAAACAATAGGCCTTCAAAACTCTTTATCCATAGGAAGGTCATAGTCTGAGCTTAGGTTTTCAAGGATCCATTCAAAGATCTTTTGTTCTTGAATTTTGTCAGAATGTTCTTACACCACCATTCTGTCTTCTCCATTTCAACCCAATGTCTCCACCACATTGGTCTTTCTCTCCTGCAACAAAGAGGCCTTCCTTCTTTTTTCAGTAATCTTCCATCTATTCTGGAACTTTGCCCCACACAGTTATCTATTTTCTAACATTTTTAGTTCTTCCCTTTTCCCTAGATCCTTATCTACTATGTTCGTATACCCACAAATCTCTCTTACCCCAGTAAAAATCTGCTGTCTGCTTAATTTGTTTTCATGCATTTCTATACTTCTCAAAAGTATAACCAAGGTAGTGGAAATGTTTTTATTACCAAGGAGGCAGAAAACATAATGGAATGAGCATGGGATGTGGGGGCCTTAGATCTGTTTTTCAGTTCTGGTCCCTCCTTGAAGTCATTTTGTAATCTTTGGCAAATTGCTTGATTTCTCTCTCTCAGGTTATCTTTTCTGTAATATATCTGCCTTACAGGATTGCTTGGAGGAATAAAATGATGAATAAGCCACAGCATAGCACCCTACCCAGAGGAAAGTTCTATAATTGCATCCACATTTAGTGAGATTTTTCCTCAATCATGATCTTTTTATTTTTTTGTGACATTTTGGCTAGTCAACCTATAGATAAATGGGACCAAATGACAATGCTTATTAAAAATAATCTTATTCAGTAATAGTTGCATTTTTAACTGTTACCTGTCATCTTCTAATCTGGTGTTGTTTGGGTCCTTTTAAAAAAGATACTCAAAGACGGATTACAGAAATATATGTATCCCCCGGAAACTACAGAAGACCTTGAAACAGAAAATACTTTTCCGCCTATAGAGGTCACGCTCAAGGTTCATGAAAATGTCATATTTTTTGAAGATCCAATGGTTGCAAGGTGGGACCCTGAAGGTACAGTAATGCCTTTACCAGCTTTTGTAATCATATAATAAAAACAGGTATAATAATAAATCCTCAAACTGAAACTGAGAGTGCAGTATGAAAACTGAGTTTCTAATCTTACATATTTGTATGCCAATTTTAAGGTCGTTGTTTTGCTTGCTCTTGATAGAAATGAATAGGGATTATTGTTTGAAATTATTGAATTTTATAACTATTAGTTCCTAAAGAGTATATATTTGCTGTGGTCTATGAACATTTCATTTATCATGATATCATTATGTTAAAAATATGTATAAGGGAATGAACTAAATATCAAATAGTTTAGCAAATCAAAACAAATAGACATAGCCAAATAACTCAGATTGGAGTGGCTGATTGATTATTTTAATATTAAATCTTAAATTGCAAATGAATATGGGGCATGAGGAATGAGCAATTGGGAAACTTGAGTAAGAAGAAAACTAGGCTCCAGATATTTTTTATAATTTTTGATTCTTGAACCATGGGAAATTGTTGCTTATTCAAGATACTAAATAAATATCAATAAAACCAAAATATCAACAGAGATATAAGCTAATCATTCTCTAATCATTAAAAAATACCTAGTTTTGGGCAGGCTGGCTGAACTTAGAAAGGTATCAGTCTTGTGAATTAATGTATGCCATTTTGAAGACCCTAGATGAAAGCCTTATAGCTGTGTTCTTAACATTAATCATTTTATATCCATCAATTTGTGAAGGGATGTACATACTTGGTGGTAGGTTGGGAACAGATAGGCTCACTAGGGCACAGAGATATTATTTAACCTACTTATTTAGTTACTGAGGAAGAGAATTAAGATACTTCTATCCAGAAAAGTAAATATTTTTGTAGTTTAAACTTTTTAATAAATATCCCAGTGCTCAACATTTTTGCTAGTGTATATAGCCAAAAATATTATTTATGTTCTGTAAATATTTTATGTATTAAGACAACAGATTCCTAACAATAACTCTAATTACAAAATATATCAAACTGAGTAATTATGTAATTTCTTCCTTTCTTGTTGCATTAGAGGCTTGACTTCCTTTACCATTATTTAATGGTAATCTTCCTAAATATTTATCACATTAAAGATTATTAATACTAAATTAGAATTAGATAAGATTAGTTATCCCACATGATTCATGGAAACACATGTAACTTGTGTACCATTTGACTCTTTAA